>NC_092165.1:222500-275000 GCF_045791955.1 Oncorhynchus clarkii lewisi | reverse complement strand
CCTTCATCCTCCTGACTGAGGACAGTCTTGGTTGTCTGTGTAGTCTCCTTCATCCTCCTGACTGAGGACAGTCTTGGTTGTCTGTGTGGTCTCCTTCATCCTCCTGACTGAGGACAGTCTTGGTTGTCTGTGTGGTCTCCTTCATCCTCCTGACTGAGGACAGTCTTGGATGTCTGTGTGGTCTCCTTCATCCTCCTGACTGAGGACAGTCTTGGTTGTCTGTGTGGTCTCCTTCATCCTCCTGACCGAGGACAGTCTTGGATGTCTGTGTGGTCTCCTTCATCCTCCTGACCGAGGACAGTCTTGGATGTCTGTGTTGTCTCCTTCATCCTCCTGACTGAGGACAGTCTTGGTTGTCTGTGTGGTCTCCTTCATCCTCCTGATTGAGGACAGTCTTGACTGGATGTCTGTGTGGCATGGTCTCCTTCATCCTCCTGACTGAGGACAGTCTTGGATGTCTGTGTGGTCTCCTTCATCCTCCTGACTGAGGACAGTCTTGGATGTCTGTGTGGTCTCCTTCATCCTCCTGACTGAGGACAGTCTTGGTTGTCTGTGTGGTCTCCTTCATCCTCCTGACCGAGGACAGTCTTTGTTGTCTGTGTGGTCTCCTTCATCCTCCTGACTGAGGACAGTCTTGGTTGTCTGTGTGGTCTCCTTCATCCTCCTGACTGAGGACAGTCTTGGTTGTCTGTGTGGTCTCCTTCATCCTCCTGACTGAGGACAGTCTTGGTTGTCTGTGTAGTCTCCTTCATCCTCCTGACTGAGGACAGTCTTGGTTGTCTGTGTGGTCTCCTTCATCCTCCTGACCGAGGACAGTCTTGGATGTCTGTGTGGTCTCCTTCATCCTCCTGACTGAGGACAGTCTTGGATGTCTGTGTGGTCTCCTTCATCCTCCTGACTGAGGACAGTCTTGGTTGTCTGTGTGGTCACTGATCTATTTCTCTCTCTATCTTTCTCTTCATTCAATTCAAAGGGCTTTTAGGGGAAAGGGGGAGACCTAGTCAAACCAAACCAATGCACTTGCTAATAAACTCATTCACCGATTCAGCGTATACATCAGTGTTATTGTCTGAGGCTATCCGGAACATATCCCAGTCCACGTGATCAAGCGTGGAATCCGATTGGTCAGACCAGCGTTGTATAGACCTGAACACGGGTGTTTCCTGGATAAGTTTCTGTCTACAGGCTGGGAGCAACAAAATGGAGTCATGGTCAGATTTGCCGAAGGCAGGGCGGGGAAGGGCTTTGTATGCATCACAGAAGTTAGAGTAGCAATGATCCAGAATGTTACCAGCTTGTGTCGCGCATTCGATATGCCGATAGAATTTAGGAAGCCTTGTTATCAGATTAGCTTTGTTAAAATCCCCAGCTACAATAAATGCAGCCTCGGGATGTGTGGTTTCCAGTTTACATCGAGTGAAGTTCTTTCAGGGCCGACGAGGAATCTGCCTTGGGGGGGATATACACGGCTGTGACTATAATGGAAGAGAATTCTCTTGGAAGATAATGAGGTTGGCATTTGATTGTAAGGAATTCTTGGTCAGGTGAACAAAAGGACTTGAGTTCCTGTATGTTGTTGTGATTACAGTCGTTAATCATAAGGCGCCCTTCTTCTTACCAGAGAGATGTTTGTTTCTGTCGGCGCGATGCGTGACGAACCCGGGTGGCTGTACCGACTCTGACAACATATCCCGAGTGAGCCATATTTCCATGAAACAGAGAATGTTACAATCTCTGATGTCTCTCCGGAAGGCAACTTGTGCAAGACATTTTGTCTAACATGTTATCTAGAGATTAGACATTGGCGAGTAATATGCTCGGGAGTGGTGGATGGTGTGCTCGCCGTCTGCCTCTCCTGTGGCGACCGCGTTGTTTTGGGTCGGCCTCTGGGATGATGATGTCCAGGGTGGAGGTCCGGACAAAGGATCCGCTAAGGGAAAGTCGTATTCCTGGTCGTAATGATGGTGAGGCGACCATCTCTGTCGGAGACCATCTCTGTCGGCTCCATTTCACTTGCCAAAGCAAGTATTCCTGGTTGTTTTTATATCCAATAGTTCCTCTACTTATTTTCCACCATAATTTGAAAATAAATTCATTAAATATCCTACAATGTGATTTTCTGGATTTTTTTTCTCATTTTGTCTGTCATAGTTGAAGTGTACCTATGATGAAAATTACAGGCCTCTCTCATCCTTTTAAGTGGGAGAACTTGCACAATTGGTGGCTGACTAAATACTTTTTTGCCGCCACTGTGTGTATATTGAAGAGCATGGGGCTGAAGTGTCATCCCTGTCTCACCCCACAGTCCTGAGAAAAGACATCTGGGTGTTTTTTTGCCAATTTTAACTGCACACTGTTTGTGTGTGTGTCATGTGTTTTTTGCCCCCAACACCGCTTTCCATCATTTTGTATAGCAGACCGTCAGGCCAAATTGAGTCTCTCTCTCTTTGTCTCTTACTCTCCCTCTCTCCTGCTGCGCGCAGGGGAGCGGCTGACGGAACAGACGCCGTAGTGTAGCAGGCAGCAGGCGGTCAGTTGGTCAGTAACGGAAAGCGGCACATAATATCGGTTTGTCTCACGCGTGCCGTTGTTAAACACTTGACGTAATTCTCTCTTCTCTGCTCTAATCTGGAGAGAGGGAGAGAAAGAGAGGAGAGGACAGAGAACGAGAGAGAGAAAGAGGGCTAAAGGGAGGAATGGTGAATGAGAGGAGTTGACGGAGGAGTAGAGACGTTTATTCCGGTTGGTTACCTCTGTTCTAGTGACGAGAGAGAGCCGACAGCCCGATATACAGGCGGATTTGCCTTCCTCCATCACGGCTCCAGACCAGTGGCTCACCTTCGCTCAACCTGCCCGCCCAGCAGCGCCCTCATCCCGGCTAGAGGTAAAACATAGACTCCGTGCTCTGGCTGAGCTTTTTTTTGCGTGAAAGCACCGCGGATGGAACAGCGGTTTCTAAACCTTAGTGAATTTATTTGCGGAAGGCGAGGAAGGCTCTCTTTCTTTCTCTCTCTCTCCCTTCTCCTCCTCTATCTCTCATTATTTTCTTTACAAGGAGCTGCGTGTGTTGGAATGTCTAGTTACACATTTTGATCACATCGATCGATTGATGTTTGGTGTTTCTATCCGTTCTCCGATGTCATTAATATCATCCAGCATGATTACAATGACATGTTGTTGTAGGTATTTCAGTATTCATTGTAAACAGAAAACAATCATTTGTTTAACATTTAACTGGTCACTCTGAGATGTGATTATTATAGTGACCTTTCAATGGAAACATAATTCATTTCATATTATTTAACTTAACAAGAGAGTGATCAGACATTTGTCAAGTAGTGTATGGGTAGTTAGTAGTTTAATAACTAGTTTTGATTATGTTAGGCTATGGGTAGTTAGTAGTTTAATAACTAGTTGTGATTATGTTAGACTATGGGTAGTTAGTAGTTTAATAACTAGTTGTGATTATGTTAGGCTATGGGTAGTTAGTTAGTAGTTTAATAACTAGTTGTGATTATGTTAGACTATGGGTAGTTAGTTAGTAGTTTAATAACTAGTTGTGATTATGTTAGGCTATGGGTAGTTAGTAGTTTAATAACTAGTTGTGATTATGTTAGGCTATGGGTAGTTAGTTAGTAGTTTAATAACTAGTTGTGATTATGTTAGGCTATGGGTAGTTAGTTAGTAGTTTAATAACTAGTTGTGATTATGTTAGGCTATGGGTAGTTAGTAGTTTAATAACTAGTTGTGATTATGTTAGGCTATGGGTAGTTAGTAGTTTAATAACTAGTTGTGATTATGTTAGACTATGGGTAGTTAGTTAGTAGTTTAATAACTAGTTGTGATTATGTTA
Organism: Oncorhynchus clarkii lewisi; assembly: GCF_045791955.1. Taxonomy (NCBI): domain Eukaryota; kingdom Metazoa; phylum Chordata; class Actinopteri; order Salmoniformes; family Salmonidae; genus Oncorhynchus; species Oncorhynchus clarkii. The sequence goes on along the minus strand of NC_092165.1, from coordinate 271,147 downwards.
GGCTATGGGTAGTTAGTAGTTTAATAACTAGTTGTGATTATGTTAGGCTATGGGTAGTTAGTAGTTTAATAACTAGTTGTGATTATGTTAGGCTATGGGTAGTTAGTAGTTTAATAACTAGTTGTGATTATGTTAGACTATGGGTAGTTAGTCATGTAATAACTAGTTGTGATTATGTTAGACTATGGGTAGTTAGTTAGTAGTTTAATAACTTGTTGTGATTATGTTAGACTATGGGTAGTTAGTTAGTAGTTTAATAACTAGTTGTGATTATGTTAGGCTATGGGTAGTTAGTTAGTAGTTTAATAACTAGTTGTGATTATGTTAGGCTATGGGTAGTTAGTTAGTAGTTTAATAACTAGTTGTGATTATGTTAGGCTATGGGTAGTTAGTCGTTTAATAACTAGTTGTGATTATGTTAGGCTATGGGTAGTTAGTAGTTTAATAACTAGTTGTGATTATGTTAGGCTATGGGTAGTTAGTCGTTTAATAACTAGTTGTGATTATGTTAGGCTATGGGTAGTTAGTTAGTAGTTTAATAACTAGTTGTGATTATGTTAGGCTATGGGTAGTTAGTAGTTTAATAACTAGTTGTGATTATGTTAGACTATGGGTAGTTAGTAGTTTAATAACTAGTTGTGATTATGTTAGGCTATGGGTAGTTAGTAGTTTAATAACTAGTTGTGATTATGTTAGGCTAATGGTAGTTAGTAGTTTAATAACTAGTTGTGATTATGTTAGACTATGGGTAGTTAGTTAGTAGTTTAATAACTAGTTGTGATTATGTTAGGCTATGGGTAGTTAGTTAGTAGTTGAATAACTAGTTGTGATTATGTTAGGCTATGGGTAGTTAGTAGTTTAATAACTAGTTGTGATTATGTTAGACTATGGGTAGTTAGTTAGTAGTTTAATAACTAGTTGTGATTATGTTAGGCTATGGGTAGTTAGTTAGTAGTTTAATAACTAGTTGTGATTATGTTAGGCTATGGGTAGTTAGTCGTTTAATAACTAGTTGTGATTATGTTAGGCTATGGGTAGTTAGTTAGTAGTTTAATAACTAGTTGTGATTATGTTAGGCTATGGGTAGTTAGTTAGTCGTTTAATTACCAGTTGTGATTATGTCAGGCTATGGGTAGTTAGTAGTTTAATAACTAGTTGTGATTATGTTAGACTATGGGTAGTTAGTTAGTAGTTTAATAACTAGTTTTGATTATCTTAGGCTATGGGTAGTTAGTTGTTTAATTACCAGTTGTGATTATGTTAGGCTATGGGTAGTTAGTTAGTAGTTGAATAACTAGTTGTGATTATGTTAGGCTATGGGTAGTTAGTTAGTAGTTTAATAACTAGTTGTGATTATGTTAGGCTACGGGTAGTTAGTCGTTTAATTACCAGTTGTGATTATGTTAGGCTATGGGTAGTTAGTTAGTAGTTTAATAACTAGTTTTGATTATGTTAGGCTATGGGTAGTTAGTCGTTTAATAACTAGTTGTGATTATGTTAGACTATGGGTAGTTAGTTAGTAGTTGAATAACTAGTTGTGATTATGTTAGGCTATGGGTAGTTAGTTAGTAGTTTAATAACTAGTTGTGATTATGTTAGGCTACGGGTAGTTAGTCGTTTAATTACCAGTTGTGATTATGTTAGGCTATGGGTAGTTAGTTAGTAGTTTAATAACTAGTTGTGATTATGTTAGACTATGGGTAGTTAGTTAGTAGTTTAATAACTAGTTGTGATTATGTTAGGCTATGGGTAGTTAGTCGTTTAATAACTAGTTGTGATTATGTTAGGCTATGGGTAGTTAGTCGTTTAATAACTAGTTGTGATTATGTTAGGCTATGGGTAGTTAGTAGTTTAATAACTAGTTGTGATTATGTTAGGCTATGGGTAGTTAGTTAGTAGTTTAATAACTAGTTGTGATTATGTTAGGCTATGGGTAGTTAGTAGTTTAATAACTAGTTGTGATTATGTTAGGCTATGGGTAGTTAGTAGTTTAATAACTAGTTGTGATTATGTTAGGCTATGGGTAGTTAGTCATTTAATTACCAGTTGTGATTATGTTAGGCTATGGGTAGTTAGTTAGTAGTTTAATAACTAGTTGTGATTATGTTAGACTATGGGTAGTTAGTTAGTAGTTTAATAACTAGTTGTGATTATGTTAGGCTACGGGTAGTTAGTAGTTTAATAACTAGTTGTGATTATGTTAGGCTATGGGTAGTTAGTCATTTAATTACCAGTTGTGATTATGTTAGGCTATGGGTAGTTAGTTAGTAGTTTAATAACTAGTTGTGATTATGTTAGACTATGGGTAGTTAGTTAGTAGTTTAATAACTAGTTGTGATTATGTTTTATGTGTGTGTGTGACTGTGTGTGTGTGTGTGTGTGTGTGTGTGTGTGTGTGTGTGTGTGTGTGTGTGTGTGTGTGTGTGTGTGTGACTGTGTGTGTGTGTGTGTGTGTGTGTGTGTGTGTGTGTGTGTGTGTGACTGTGTGTGTGTGTGTGTGTGTGACTGTGTGTGTGTGTGTGTGTGTGTTTGACTGTGTGTGTGTGTGTGTGTGTGTGTGTGTGTGCGACTGTGTGTGTGTGTGTGTGTGTGACTGTGTGTGTGTGTGTATGTGTGTGTCAGTGTGTGTGTGTGATGAACCCTAAGACTTCAAGTTGTTTTCAGTCAGTCCTGTCTTTACCAGCTGTGGCCTAAGACTCCCTAGGGAGCACTGATTAGAACACACACAAACACACACACACAGACACACACACACACACACACACCACACGTGTGTCTAACCTCATGTTGTCTCCTTGCTCTACAGGTCCAGGAGCTGTCCTGAAAACGTTGTCTCCCCCTGTGTGTCCTGGGTTGTGATTGGTGTAGAGAGAGTTCCACTATGTCAGACCTTTCTGACCCTCTGTGACCCTCTGTCACCATGGTGACATGACAGACCGTATAGTGTTCCCCACCACATCCATGTTAGAAACCCTTCATAGAGACATACACACACACACCCACACACACACAAACACACACACACACCCTGACACACACACACCCTGACACACACACACACCCTGACATACACACACACACACACACACACCCTGACATACACACACACACACACACACACACACCCTGACATACACACACCTTGACATACACACACACACACACACACACACACCCTGACACACACACACCCTGACACACATACACCTTGACATACACATACACCTTGACACACACACACCCTGACACACATACATCCTGACACACACACACACACACACACTCACACACCCTGACACACATACACCTTGACATACACACACACACACACACACACACACACACACACCCTGACACACACACACCCTGACACACATACACCTTGACATACACATACACCTTGACACACACACACCCTGACACACATACATCCTGACACACACACACTCACACACCCTGACACACATACACCTTGACATACACACACACACACACACACACACACACACACACACCCTGACACACATACACCCTGACACACATACACCCTGACATACACACACACACACACACACACACACCCTGACACACACACACCTTGACATACACACACACACACACACACCCTGACACACATACACCCTGACACACATACACCCTGACATACACACACACACACACACACACACACCCTGACACACACACACCTTGACATACACACACACACACACACACCTTGACACACACACACCCTGACACACACACACCTTGACACACACACACCCTGACACACACACACCTTGACATACACACACACACACACACACACCTTGACACACACACACCCTGACACACACACACCTTGACACACACACATCTTGACACACACACACCCTGACACACACACACCCTGACACACACACACCTTGACACACACACATCTTGACACACACACACCCTGACACAAACACACCCTGACACACACACACCCTGACACACACATACCTTGACACACACACACCTTGACACACACACACCTTGACACACACACACCTTGACACACACACACCTTGACACACACACACATCTTGACACACACACACCTTGACACACACACATCTTGACACACACACACCTTGACACACACACATCTTGACACACACACACCTTGACACACACTCTCACACACACACACCTTGACACACACACACCTTGACACACACACATCTTGACACACACACACCTTGACACACACACATCTTGACACACACACACCTTGACACACACACACCTTGACACACACTCTCACACACACACACCTTGACACACACACACCTTGACACACACACACCTTGACACACACACACCTTGACACACACACACCTTGACACACACACACCTTGACACACACACACACACACCCTGACATACACATGTAAACGTCGCGCCCCTCCAGGTAGTGATGTCGTTAGCGGTGCATGTCCGTCGCCACCTGCGGCGCTTCCTCCTCCTCCTCGCCTCTGGCTCCCTGCTAGGCTCCGCCTACTTCCTATTCTCTCACTCCGCCCCCACTCTACAGCTCATCCAATCAGGAGAGCACGTTGCTGTGGCGTGCCCCCTGCCCTTTCCAACTCCCTACAGATCCCCCAACACACACACCGACAGACGATCTGACCCCGACACACACACTGATAAACACCCCAACACACACACTGATAAACACCCCAACACACACACCGACAGACGATCTGACCCCGACACACACACCGACAGACGATCTGACCCCAACACACACACTGATAAACACCCCGACACACACACTGATAAACACCCCAACACACACACTGATAAACACCCCAACACACACACCGACAGACGATCTGACCCCGACACACACACCGACAGACGATCTGACCCCAACACACACACTGATAAACACCACGACACACACACTGATAAACACCCCGACACACACACCGACAGACGATCTGACCGGGACACACACACCGACAGACGATCTGACCGGGACACACACACCAACAGACAATCTGACCCCAACACACACACTGATAAACACCCCGACACACACACTGATAAACACCCCAACACACACACTGATAAACACCCCAACACACACACTGATAAACACCCCGACACACACACTGATAAACACCCCGACACACACACTGATAAACACACCGACACACACACCGACAGACGATCCGACCGCGACACGCATCCCCTCCCCTCAGTCGACCCAGTAGTATTGGTACTAGTAGAATCACAGTATAGCCAGTTAGGACAGGACATAGTCGCCATCCTGGAGTCAGCCAGGTACCCCTTCACAACAGAGATCACCCCGGGGAAGGGAGACCTGCCTCCTCTCACTGACCAGGTTATTATTATTATTATTATTATGGGGAAGGGAGACCTGCCTCACTGACCAGGTTAATATTATTATTATTATGGGGAAGGGAGACCTGCCTCCTCTCACTGACCAGGTTAATATTATTATTATTATGGGGAAGGGAGACCTGTCTCACTGACCAGGTTAATATTATTATTATTATGGGGAAGGGAGACCTGCCTCCTCTCACTGACCAGGTTAATATTATTATTATTATGGGGAAGGGAGACCTGCCTCCTCTCACTGACCAGGTTAATATTATTATTATTATGGGGAAGGGAGACCTGCCTCCTCTCACTGACCAGGTTAATATTATTATTATTATGGGGAAGGGAGACCTGTCTCACTGACCAGGTTAATATTATTATTATTATGGGGAAGGGAGACCTGCCTCCTCTCACTGACCAGGTTAATATTATTATTATTATGGGGAAGGGAGACCTGTCTCACTGACCAGGTTAATATTATTATTATTATGGGGAAGGGAGACCTGCCTCCTCTCACTGACCAGGTTAATATTATTATTATTATGGGGAAGGGAGACCTGTCTCTTCTCACTGACCAGGTTAATATTATTATTATTATGGGGAAGGGAGACCTGTCTCCTCTCACTGACCAGGTTAATATTATTATTATTATGGGGAAGGGAGACCTGCCTCCTCTCACTGACCAGGTTAATATTATTATTATTATGGGGAAGGGAGACCTGTCTCCTCTCACTGACCAGGTTAATATTATTATTATTATGGGGAAGGGAGACCTGTCTCACTGACCAGGTTAATATTATTATTATTATGGGGAAGGGAGACCTGTCTCACTGACCAGGTTAATATTATTATTATTATGGGGAAGGGAGACCTGTCTCACTGACCAGGTTAATATTATTATTATTATGGGGAAGGGAGACCTGTCTCACTGACCAGGTTAATATTATTATTATTATGGGGAAGGGAGACCTGTCTCCTCTCACTGACCAGGTTAATATTGTTATAATTTTTTGATTCATTTGAATATTTAACCTTTTTCATGGAGATCTGCTAACGTTGCGAAATTTCAGTAACTTTCCAAAATTGTTCCCAAAACGGTCTCAGTTTGAGGATTCTCGTAATCAACAGGGAACAAGCAGGAAGTCAGTAATCCTCCAACCAAGGTTTAGAAAACCATGGATTTCAAGACTGCTGAACAGCTTCTACCCCCAAAACAGTAGACTGCTGAACAGCTTCTACCCCCAAAACAGTAGACTGCTGAACAGCTTCTACCCCTGAAACAGAAGACTGCTGAACAGCTTCTACCCCTGAAACAGTAGACTGCTGTACAGCTTCTACCCCCAAAACAGTAGACTGCTGAACAGCTTCTACCCCCAAAACAGTAGACTGCTGAACAGCTTCTACCCCCAAAACAGTAGACTGCTGAACAGCTTCTACCCCCAAAACAGTAGACTGCTGTACAGCTTCTACCCCTGAAACAGAAGACTGCTGAACAGCTTCTACCCCAAAAACAGTAGACTGCTGAACAGCTTCTACCCCCAAAACAGTAGACTGCTGAAAAGCTTCTACCCCCAAAACAGTAGACTGCTGAACAGCTTCTACCCCTGAAACAGTAGACTGCTGAACAGCTTCTACCCCCGAAGCAGAAGACTGTTGAACAGCTTCTACCCCCGAAGCAGAAGACTGCTGAACAGCTTCTACCCCCGAAGCAGAAGACTGTTGAACAGCTTCTACCCCCGAAACAGAAGACTGTTGAACAGCTTCTACCCCTGAAACAGTAGACTGCTGAACAGCTTCTACCCCCAAAACAGTAGACTGCTGAACAGCTTCTACCCCTGAAACAGTAGACTGCTGAACAGCTTCTACCCCCGAAGCAGAAGACTGTTGAACAGCTTCTACCCCAAAAACAGTAGACTGCTGAACAGCTTCTACCCCAAAAACAGAAGCTACCGCACGTTGCCGTGGTTACATCTAAAATCACAAAGGACCTGTAACACATCAAAAGCCAACCGCACGTTGCCGTGGTTACGTCACAACAGAAGGGTAACAAGCTGTTTGACGTTGTTCTCTTTTTTTCAAAGGGGCGTGGTCGCTACATCCTGGTCATCTACGAGAGTCTGTTGAAGTACGCCCACACTGACCCCTGGAACAGACAGCTGTTACACCAGGTACAGACACACTGACCCCTGGAACAGACAGCTGTTACACCAGGTACAGACACACTGACCCCTGGAACAGAAGGCTGTTACACCAGGTACAGACACACTGACCCCTGGAACAGACAGCTGTTACACCAGGTACAGACACACTGACCCCTGGAACAAACAGCTGTTACACCAGGTACAGACACACTGACCCCTGGAACAGACAGCTGTTACACCAGGTACAGACACACTGACCCCTGGAACAGACAGCTGTTACACCAGGTACAGACACACTGACCCCTGGAACAGACACACTGACCCCTGGAACAGACAGCTGTTACACCAGGTACAGACACACTGACCCCTGGAACAGACAGCTGTTACACCAGGTACAGACACACTGACCCCTGGAACAGACACACTGACCCCTGGAACAGACAGCTGTTACACCAGGTACAGACACACTGACCCCTGGAACAGACACACTGACCCCTGGAACAGACAGCTGTTACACCAGGTACAGACACACTGACCCCTGGAACAGACAGCTGTTACACCAGGTACAGACACACTGACCCCTGGAACAGACACACTGACCCCTGGAACAGACAGCTGTTACACCAGGTACAGACACACTGACCCCTGGAACAAACAGCTGTTACACCAGGAACAGACACACTGACCCCTGGAACAGACAGCTGTTACACCAGGTACAGACACACTGACCCCTGGAACAGACAGCTATTACCCCAGGTACAGACACACTGACCCCTGGAACAGACAGCTGTTACACCAGGTACAGACACGCTGACCCCTGGAACAGACACACTGACCCCTGGAACAGACAGCTGTTACACCAGGTACAGACACACTGACCCCTGGAACAGACACACTGACCCCTGGAACAGACAGCTGTTACACCAGGTACAGACACACTGACCCCTGGAACAGACAGCTGTTACACCAGGTACAGACACACTGACCCCTGGAACAGACAGCTGTTACACCAGGTACAGACACACTGACCCCTGGAACAGACAGCTGTTACACCAGGTACAGACACACTGACCCCTGGAACAGACAGCTGTTACACCAGGTGCAGACACACTGACCCCTGGAACAGACAGCTGCTATACCAGGTACAGACACACTGACCCTTGGAACAGACACACTGACTCCTGGAACAGACAGCTGTTACACCAGGTACAGAAACACTGACCCCTGGAACAGACAGCTGTTACACCAGGTACAGACACACTGACCCCTGGAACAGACACACTGACCCCTGGAACAGACACACTGACTCCTGGAACAGACAGCTGTTACACCAGGTACAGACACACTGACCCCTGGAACAGACAGCTGCTACACCAGGTACAGACACACTGACCCCTGGAACAGGCACACTGACCCCTGGAACAGACAGCTGTTGTCAGCTAACGTTTGCTAATGTTCGTCTGGTTGTCAGCTAACGTTTGCTAACGTTCGTCTGGTTGTCAGCTAACGGTTGCTAATGTTCGTCTGGTTGTCAGCTAACGTTTGCTAACGTTCGTCTGGTTGTCAGCTAACGGTTGCTAATGTTCGTCTGGTTGTCAGCTAACATTTGCTAACGTTCGTCTGGTTGTCAGCTAACGTTTGCTAACGTTTGTCTGGTTGTCAGCTAACGTTCACTAACGTTCGTCTGGTTGTCAGCTAACGTTCACTGACGTTCGTCTGGTTGTCAACTAACGTTTGCTAACGTTCGTCTGGTTGTCAGCTAACGTTCACTAACGTTCGTCTGGTTGTCAGCTAACGTTCACTGACGTTCATCTGGTTGTCAGCTAACATTTGCTAACATTCGTCTAGTTGTCAGCTAACGTTCACTGACGTTCATCTGGTTGTCAGCTAACATTTGCTAACATTCGTCTGGTTGTCAGCTAACGTTTGCTAACATTCGTCTGGTTGTCAGCTAACGTTCGCTAACATTTGTCTGGTTGTCAGCTAACGTTTGCTAACATTCGTCTGGTTGTCAGCTAACGTTTGCTAACATTCGTCTGGTTGTCAGCTAACGTTTGCTAACGTTCGTCTGGTTGTCAGCTGCTTCTTGCCAAATGTTGTCCCTTGTTGTCCCCCAGTACTGTCTCCGTTATCGAGTCGGCATCATCACCTTCCACAGAGCCAATCAGAACTCTCCACCCCTGCTGAATCTCCGGGGTCTTCCCCTGCTGCTACGGACCAATCAGGCGCTCCGAGACGCCTCTGTGATGTCACGTTCGCCCCTCCTCCACCTGACGCGGGCTGAGACGGACCGTGGACCACTCCCTGGCGATGACTGGACCACATTCTCCTCCAACCACTCCTCCTACCAGGCTGTTGTCCAGGCACGGCCCAGGGAGGGAGGCCCCGGAGTGGGCAGCGGAGATAATCCAGTCCCTGGTTTCAGTCGGGGCCTACGGGCTACGGTGGTGTTGGATACGGGGCTTTTTGACGGTGTTCAGAGGGTCATCTTCGGACACGGCCTGGGCTACTGGCTACACAGGCTCCTATTGGTGGACGCTATCACTCACCTCACGGACAGGAAGTTGTCGTTGGGGCTGGAGCGTCACATCCTGGTGGATATAGACGACATCTTCGTTGGGAAGGAAGGAACACGCATGAACACCAAGGATGTTAAGGTAGGAGGAAACAGGGGGGGGGTCCATGAACACCAAGGATATTAAGGTAGGAGGAAATGGGGCAGGGGGGGGGGTCCATGAACACCAAGGATGTTAAGGTAGGAGGAAACAGGGGGGGGGGGGGCTCCATGAACACCAAGGATATTAAGGTAGGAGGAAATGGGGCAGGGGGGGGGTCCATGAACACCAAGGATATTAAGGTAGGAGGAAACAGGGGGGGGGGGGGGGGGGCTCCATGTACACCAAGGATATTAAGGTAGGAGGAAATGGGGCAGGGGGGGGTCCATGAACACCAAGGATGTTAAGGTAGGAGGAAACAGGGGGGGGGGGGGGGGGCTCCATGAACACCAAGGATATTAAGGTAGGAGGAAATGGGGCAGGGGGGGGGTCCATGAACACCAAGGATATTAAGGTAGGAGGAAACAGGGGGGGGGGGGGCTCCATGAACACCAAGGATGTTAAGGTAGGAGGGAACAGTGGGGGGGGGGTGGTGCAGTGTGTCTGAGATTATACCAGGGCCTTTTGTTTGGCTCACTGCAGTGTGTAGTAGTGTGTGTGTGTGTGTGTGTGTGTGTGTGTGTGTGTGAGACAGGGGAGAGGTGTGTTGCTCTGCAGTGTGTCTGAGATTAGACCAGGGCCTTTTGCTTGGCTCACTGCATTGATCCTGACACCACACAGCCTGCACTCTGGGGAGAAAGGTGTGTGTGTGTGTGTTTGCTTAGCTCTGTAGATTAGAATGTCACTACCTGTCAGTGTTTGACATTTTTCCTATAATGCATCAGAAATATGACCTGAACATCTAGGACCTTGGAGAGAGGGGGGAGAGAGAGAGAGAGAAGGAGGTGAGGGAGGGAATGGAGGGAGAGGGGAACAGACACAGAGAGAGGAGGGGAGGGGGACAGATACAGAGAGAGAAGGAGAGATTATACTAGCCTGCCCAACACCTCAGACAGAGGGAGAAGGAGAGAAGGTAGAGAGAGATAGAGAAGGTAGAGAGAGTTAGAGGGGACAGGAAAGAAGGGAGATGGGGAAAGGGGGAATGTCTGAAAAGGGTAGAGATTGAAAGAGATACAGAAAGAGAGAGAGAGAGATGAGGACAGATGGAGAGAGAAAGAGAGACAGACTGAGAAATAGAGAGAGAGACGGGGATAGATGGAGAGAGGAGAGAGGAGAGACAGACTGAGAGAAAGAGAGAATGATACAGCCATTCATTCCTGCTGTATCAGCCTTCCTTTAAAATAAAACAGTCGTCTTCAGAGAATTTGACATTTTCACAGAGAGATTGAGAGAAGTATGGAAGTAGAGGGGGAGGAGAAATATGGGGGAGAGGGAAATGGAATGAGAGGGGAAGGAGAATGATAGAGAAGGAGGAAGAGAGAAGAGAGAGGGGGAGAGAGAGAGAGGGGAGAGAGAGAAGAGAGGGGAGAGGAGGGAAGGGGAAAGAGAGAGGAGAGAAAGGGAAGGAGAGAGAAAAGAAGAGAGGGAAGAGGAGGGAAGGGGAAAGCGAGAGGAGAGAAAGGGGAAGAGAGAGAGGAGAAGAAAGGGGGAGAGAGAAGAGAGGAGAGATGAGGGAAGGGGAAAGAGAGAGGAGAGAAAGGGGAGGAGAGAGAGGAGAGAGGGGAAGAGAGAGAAGAGAGGGGAGAGGAGGCAAGGGGAAAGAGAGAGGAGAGAAAGGGAAGGGGAGAGAAGAGAAGAGGGGGGAAAGAGAAAGGGGAATGAGATAGATGAGAAAGAGGAGAGAGGAGAGGGGAGAGGAGGGAAGGGGAAAGAGAGAGGAGAGAAAGGAGAGAGATGAGAAAGAGGAGAGAGATGAGAGAGGGGAGAGGGGAGAGGAGAGGAGGGAAGGGGAAAGAGAGAGGAGAGAAAGGGGAAAGAGAGAGGAGAGAGAGGAGAGAGAGGAGAGAGAGGGGAGAGGAGGGAAGGGGAAAGAGATAGGAGAAAAAGGGGAAAGAGAGAGGAGAGAGAGGAGAGAGAGGGGGAGGAAAATGACACCCAAATCCAACTGCCTGATATTATTTTTGTATTATTTCAAATGTAACCTTTATTTAACTATGCATATTATTGGTATCATTTGAAAGGAAACACTTTGAAGTTTGTGGAAATGTAAAATGAATGTAGGAGAATGTAACACATGAGATCTAACACACTCAGACATATCGAACACTCAGACATTTAGAACACCTGGACATTTAGAACACCCGGACAATTAGAACACTCAGACATTTAGAAGACCCAGACATTTAGAACACCTAGACAATTAGAACACTCAGACATTTAGAACACCCGGACAATTAGAACACCCAGACATTTAGAACACCCAGACATTTAGAACACCCAGACATTTAGAACACCCGGACAATTAGAACACCCAGACATTTAGAACACCCAGACATTTAGAACACTCTGACAATTAGAACACTCAGACATTTAGAACACCCAGACATTTAGAACACCCAGACACCCAGACAATTAGAACACTCAGACATTTAGAACACCCGGACAATTAGAACACCCAGACATTTAGAAAACCCAGACATTTAGAACACCCAGACATTTAGAACACCCGGACATTTAGAACACTTATGACATTTAGAACACTCACACATTTAGAACACTCTGGCATTTAGAACACTCAGACATTTAGAACACTCAGGCATTTAGAACACTCAGACATTTAGAACACTCGGGCATTTAGAACACTCAGACATTTAGAACACTCACACATTTAGAACACTAAGACATTTAGAACACTCAGACATTTAGAACATTCAGAACATGTAGAACACTCAGAACATTTAGAACACTCAGAACATTTAGAACACTCCACATTTAGAACACTCAGGCATTTAGAACACAGGACATTTAGAAGAGATCATATAACAAATCTAACACAACTCTCTCTCTCTTTCTCCAGGCCCTCTTGGACACTCAGAACCAGCTGAGATCTCAAATCACCAACTTCACCTTTAATCTGGGCTTCTCTGGAAAGTTCTACCATACAGGTACAGTACAATGTTACAATGTTCTATCATATTAAGGACAGTAATTATATAGAGACAGTAACCAGTCATATAACTACTGACAGAACCAGTCAGAACCAGTCATATAACTACTGACAGAACAGTCAGAACCAGTCATATAACTACTGACAGAACCAGTCAGAACCAGTCATATAACTACTGACAGAACCAGTCAGAACCAGTCAGAACCAGTCATATAACTACTGTCAGAACCAGTCATATAACTACTGACAGAACCAGTCAGAACTAGTCATATAACTACTGTCAGAACCAGCCATATAACTACTGACAGAACCAGTCAAATAACTACTGACAGAACCAGTCAGAACAGGTCATATAACTACTGACAGAACCAGTCATATAACTACTGACAGAACCAGTCATATAACTACTGACAGAACCAGTCAGAACCAGTCATATAACTACTGACAGAACCAGTCAGAACCAGTCATATAACTACTGACAGAACCAGTCAGAACCAGTCAGAACCAGTCAGAACCAGTCATATAACTACTGACAGAACCACTCATATAACTACTGACAGAACCAGTCAGAACCAGTCATATAACTACTGTCAGAACCAGTCATATAACTATTGACAGAACCAGTCAGAACTACTGTGTGTGTGTGTGTGTGTGTGTGTGTGTGTGTGTGTGTGTGTGTGTGTGTGTGTGTGTGTGTCTGAGTGGTTTCCAGGTACAGATGAAGAGGATGAGGGGGATGATGTGCTGCTCGGTTCTGTATCAGAGTTCTGGTGGTTCCCTCACATGTACAGCCACATGCAGCCACACCTCTTCAACAACCTCACCTCTCTGCTGGAGCAGATGGTCCTTAACAAGGATTTTGCTCTGGTGAGACACACACACACGCACACACACACACACACACACACACACACACACACACACACACACACACACACACACACACACCCTGGTGTGTAAATTATTAGTGGTAATCAGACTTTAACAGCTTTTTATTGTCATTTTCAAACAGAATAAAACTCATTTAATGATGTGATTCTCCCTCTCTTTGTCTCTCTCTCTCTCTCTCTCTCTCTCTCTCTCTCTCTCTGTCTTTCTCTCTCTCTCTCTGTCTCTCGCTCTCTGTCTGTCTGTCTCTCTGTCTCTCGCTCTCTCTCTCTCTCTCTGTCTCTCTGTCTCTCGCTCTCTCTCTCTCTCTCTCTCTGTCTTTCTCTCTCTCTCTGTCTCTCTCTCTCTTTCTCTCTCTCTCTATGTGTGTCTCTCTCAATTCAATTTAAGGTCTTTATTCTCATGGGAAACATATGTTAACATTGCCAAAGCAAGTGAAATAGATAATAATCAAAAGTGAAATGAACAGTAAACATTACACTCACAGAAGCTCCAAAATAAATATCATACTTATGTATATTTATGTATATTTACGGAGTTGTTATGATATGCAAATAGTTAAAGTACAAAAGGGAAAATCAATAAACGTAAATATGGGTTGTGAGCACATAGCCTGTCTTCTCTTGAGAGCCATGTCTGCCTACGGCGGCCTTTCTCAATAGCAAGGCTATGCTCACTGAGTCTGTACATAGCCTGTCTTCTCTTGAGAGCCAGGTCTGCCTACGGCGGCCTTTCTCAATAGCAAGGCTATGCTCACTGAGTCTGTACATAGCCTGTCTTCTCTTGAGAGCCAGGTCTGCCTACGGCGGCCTTTCTCAATAGCAAGGCTATGCTCACTGAGTCTGTACATAGCATGTCTTCTCTTGAGAGCCATGTCTGCCTACGGCGGCCTTTCTCAATAGCAAGGCTATGCTCACTGAGTCTGTACATAGCCTGTCTTCTCTTGAGAGTCAGGTCTGCCTACGGCACCCTTTCTCAATAGCAAGGCTATGCTCACTGAGTCTGTACATTGTCAAACCTTTCCTTAAGTTTGGGTCAAAATATCATTATTCTAGTTTGCTCCGTTTTTTTGTTAATACTTTCCAACATGTCAAGTAATTATCTTTTTGTTTTCTCATGATTTGGTTGGGTCTAATTGTGTTGCTGTCCTGGGGCTCTGCGGGGTGTGTTTGTGTTTGTGAACAGAGCCCCAGGACCAGCTTGCTTGGGGAACTCCTCCTGGTTCTTCTCTCTGTAGGTGATGGCTTTGTTATGGAAGGTTTGGGAATCACTTCCTTTTAGGTGGTTGTGGAATTTAACGTCTCTTTTCTGGATTTTGATCATTTGCGGGTATCGGCCTAATTCTGCTCTGCGTGCATTATTTGGTGTTCTACGTTGTACACAGAGGATATTTTTGCAGAATTCTGCATGCAGAGTCTCAATTTGGTGTTTGTCCCATTTTGTGAAGTCATGGTTGGTGAGCGGACCCCAGACCTCACAACCATAAAGGGCAATGGGTTCTATAACTAATTCAAGTATTTTTAGCCAGATCCTAATGGGTATGTCAAATTTTATGTTCCTTTTGATGGCATGGAAGGCCCTTCTTGCCTTGTCTCTCAGATCGTTCACAGCTTTGTGGAAGTTACCTGTGGCGCTGACGTTTAGGCCGAGGTATGTATAGTTTTTTGTGTGCTCTAGGGCAACAGTGTCTAGATGGAATTTGTATTTGTGGTCCTGGTCCTTTTTTGGAACACCATTATTTTTGGTCTTACTGAGATTTACTGTCAGGGCCCAGGTCTGACAGAATCTGTGCAGAAGATCTAGGTGCTGCTGTAGGCCCTCCTTGGTTGGGGAAGCATCTGTCACGACTTCTGCCAAAGTCGGCTCCTCTCCTCTGTTCGGTCGACGTCACCACTCCATTTGTTTTGTCTTGTTGGTTTTCATCCATCTACATGTATTATTTGTTCATGCATCTATTGGTGTTTTTGTTCCGCACATTTGTTTCCGCGTTTTGGGCACTTTGTTTTGTTTTTTGATATTTTATCGGGAATAAAGTACCTGTTCACAACACTCTCAACTTCACCGTCCAGGGTGGGTTAGGGTTAGGGTTAGGGTTAGGGTTAGGGTTAGGGTTAGGGTTTAGGGTTAGGGTTAGGGTTAGGGTTAGGGGTTAGGGGTTAGGGTTAGGGTTAGGGTTAGGGTTAGCCTAACCCACCTCCAGTACACATCAGGCACCATCAGCAAATGGTAGACATTTGACTTCACCTCCACATCAAGCACCATCAGCAAACAGTAGACATTTGACTTCAGATTCTAGTAGCGTGAGGCCGGGTGCTGCAGACTGTTCTAGTGCCCTAGAGCAAATTAGTTGACATATGTTTAAAGAGGGTGGGGCTTAAGTTGCATCCCTGTCTCACCCCCTGGCCATGTGGAAAGAAATGTGCATGTTTTTTTGCCAATTGCACACTTGTTGTTTGTGTACATGTATGGATGTCATAATGTCTTATGTTTTTCCCCCCAACACCACTTTCCATCAATTTGTGTAACAGACCCTCGTGCCAGATTGAGTCGAAAGCTTTTTAAAAATCAACAAAGCATGAGAAGAGTTTTCCTTTGTTTTGGTTTGTTTGTTTCTCATTTAGGGTATGCAAGGTGAATACGTGGTCTGTTGTGCAGCAATTTGGTAAAAAGCCAATTTGACATTTGCTCAGTACATTGTTTTCACTGAGGAAATACACTAGTCTGCTGTTAATGATAATGCAGAGGATTTTCCCAAGGTTGCTGTTGACCCATATCCCATGGTAGTTATCGGGGTCAAATTTGTCTCCACTTTTGTGGATTGAGGTGATCAGTCTTTGGTTCCAAATATTGGGGAAGATGCCAGAGCTGAGGATGATGTTAAAAAGTTTAAGCATAGCCAATTAGAATTTGTGATCTGTATATTTTATCATTTCATTTAGGATACCATCAACACCACAGGCCTTTTTGGGTTGGAGGGTTTGTATTTTGTCATGTAGTTCATTCAAGGTAATTGGAGAATCCAGTGGGTTCTGGAATCCAGTGGGTTCTGGAATCCAGTGGGTTCTGGTAGTCTTTAATAGTTGATTCTAAGATTTGTATTTGATCATGTGTATGTTTTTGCTGTTTGTTCTTTGTTATAGAGCCAAAAAGATTGGAGAAGTGGTTTACATCTCCATTTTGGATAGATAACTCTTCGTGTCGTTGTTTGTTTATTGTTTTCTGTTGCACCCCACCATTCCCGAGTCTTGTTCATCTCTCTCTCTCTCTCTATGTCTCTCTCTCTATGTCTCTCTCTCTATGTCTCTCTCTCTCCCCCCTGTAGGATCATGGTATTCCAGTAGACCAGGGTTATGCTGTTGCACCCCACCATTCAGGAGTCTACCCTGTTCATCTCCAGCTGTATGAGACGTGGAGGAAGGTGTGGAACATCAGGGTTACATCTACTGAGGAATACCCTCACCTCAAACCAGCTAGATACCGCAAAGGATTCATACACAATGATATTATGGTGAGGAAACACTGGTACACTGCCGTCAGAAAGAATTCACACCCCTTGACTTTTTCCACATTGTTGCGTTACAGCCTTATTCTATACAGAATTGTAAATGGATTAAACTGAGAGATTTTGTCACTGGCCTACACACAATACCCCATAATCTCAAAGTGTTTTTCCACATTTTTCTAAATTAATAAAAAATGAAAAAAGGTGAAAGGTTTGAATCAATAAGTATTCAACCCCTTTGTTATGAACGCTCAAACCATTTAGAACACTTGGACCATTTAGAACACTAGGAACACTCTGAACATCTAGAACACTAGGAACATTTAGAACACTCAGAACATCTAGAACACTCGGAACATCTAGAACACTCTGAACATTTAGAACACTCTGAACATTTAGAATGCTCAGAACATTTAGAACACTCGGAACATTTAGAACACTCAGAACATCTAGAAAACTCGGAACATTGAGAACACTCTGAACATTTAGAACACTCTGAACATTTAGAATGCTCAGAACATTTAGAACACTCAGACATTTAGAACACTCAGACATTTAGAACACTGAACATTTAGAACACTCTGAACATTTAGAACACTCAGACTCAATAAGTTCAGGAGTGAAGATATAATTAAAGGCGCATTATAAGTGTCATGGACTCAATCTGTGTGCAATTATAGTGTTTAACATTATATTTGAATTACTACCTCATCTCTGTACCCCCTCACATACAATTATCTGTAAGGTCCCTCAGTCGAAGAGTGAATTTCAAACACAGTTTAAAGCACAAAGACCAGGGAGGTTTTCCATACCTTGCAAAGAAGGACACCTATTGGTAGATGGGTAAAACAAACCAGACATTGGGTAAAAATGAAAAAAGCTTGGTGAAGTTATTAATTACACTTTGGATGGTTATCAATACTCCCAGTCACTACAAAGATCAAAGATACAGGCGTCCTTCCTAACTCAGTTGCCGGAGAGGAAGGAAACTGCTCAGGGATTTCACCATGAGGACAATGGTGACTTTAAAACAGTTACAGAGTTTAATAGCTGTTATAGGAGAAAACTGAGGATGGATCAACAACATTGTAGTTACTCCACAATACTAACCTAAATGACAGAGTGAAAAGAAGGAAGCCTGTACCGAGTACAACTATTCCAAAACATGCATCCTGTTTGCAACAAGTCACTAAATTTATACAACAAATGTTGCAAAGCAATTAACGTTTTGTCCTGAATACAAAGTGTTCTGTTTGGGACAAATCCAATACAACACATCACTGAGTATCAGTCTCCATATTTTCAAGCATAGTGGTGGCTGCATCATGTTATGGGTATGCTTGTCATCGTTAAGGACTGGAGAGTTTTTCAGGATAAAAAAAGAAACAGAATGGAGCAAAATCCTAGAGGAAAACCAGGTTCACTCTGCTTTACACCAGACACTGGGAGATGAATTCACCTTTCAGCAGGACAATAACCTAAAACACAAGGGAAGAGGGAATAAGTGTAGGGGTATGAATACTGTCTGAAGCCACTGTGTATTTCAGTGTCAGCTATATCAGTGTAGGCAGTTGGTTTGGTCAAATAGTTCTGTGTGTGTGTGTGTATCTCTTCACTTAACCTCTCATCTGCCCTCCCATCTCAAATCAAATGTATTTATATTGCCCTTCTTAGATCAGCTGATATCTCAAAGTGCTGTACAGAAACCCAGCCTAAAACCCCAAACAGCAAGCAATGCAGGTGTAGAAGCACGGTGGCTAGGAAAAACTCCCTAGAAAGGCCAGAGAGGAACCAGGCTATGTGGGGTGGCCAGTCCTCTTCTGGCTGTGCCGTGTGGAGATTATAATAGAACATGGCCAAGATGTTCAAATGTTCATAAATGACAAGCATTATCAAATAATAATAATCACAGTAGTTGTTGAGGGTGCAGCAAGTCAGCAGCAAGTCAGCACCTCAGGAATAAATGTCAGTTGGCTTTTCATAACCGATCATTCAGAGTATCTCTACCACTCCTGCTGTCTCTAGAGAGTTGAAAACAGCAGAACAGTTGAAACTGGAGCAGCAGCACGGTCAGGTGGACTGGGGACAGCAAGGAGTCATCATGCCAGGTAGTCCTGAGGCATGGTACTAGGGCTCAGGTCCTCCGAGAGAGAGAAAGAAAGAGAGAAAGAGAGAATTAGAGAGAGGACACTTAAATTCACACAGGACACCGGATAAGACAGGAGAAGTACTCCAGATATAACAAACTGACCCTAGCCCCCGACACATAAACTACTGCAGCATAAATACTGGAGGCTGAGACAGGAGGGGTCAGGAGACACTGTGGCCCCATCCGAGGACACCCCCGGACAGGGCCAAACAGGAAGGATATAACCCCACCCACTTTGCCAAAGCACAGCCCCCACACCACTAGAGGGATATCTTCAACCACCAACTTACCATCCTGAGACAAGGCCGAGTATAGCCCACAAAGATCTCCGCAACGGCACAACCCAAGGGGGGACGCCAACCCAGACAGGAAGATCACGTCAGTGACTCTACCCACTCAAGTGATGCACCCCTCCTAGGGATGGTTTTGAAGAGCACCAGTAAGACAGTGACTCAGCCCCTGTAATAGGGTTAGAGGCAGAGAATCCCAGTGGAAAGAGGGGAACCGGCCAGGCAGTGGTTCGTTGCTCCAGAGCCTTTCCGTTCACCTTCCCACTCCTGGGCCAGACTACACTCAATCATATGACCCACTGAAGAGATGAGTCTTCAGTAAAGACTTAAAGGTTGAGACCGAGTTGGCGTCTCTGACATGGGTAGGCAGACCGTTCCATTAAAATTGAGCTCTATAGGAGAAAGCCCTGCCTCCAGCTGTTTGCTTAGAAATTCTAGGGACAATTAGGAGGCCTGCGTCTTGTGACCGTAGCGTACGTGTAGGTATGTATGGCTGGACCAAATCAGAGAGATAGGTAGGAGCAAGCCCATGTAATGCTTTGTAGGTTAGCAGTAAAACCTTGAAATCATCCCTTGCCTTAACAGGAAGCCAGTGTAGGGAGGCTAGCACTGGAGTTATATGATCAATTTTTTTGGTTCTAGTCAGGATTCTAGCAGACGTATTTAGCACTAACTGAAGTTAGTCTATCTTTCCTCTCCTCTCCTCTCCTCTCCTCTCCTAATTTACAATTCTGTGTTTTTTGTGTGTGTGTGTGTGTGTGTGTGTGTGTGTGTGTGTGTGTGTGTGTGTAGGTGCTGCCGCGTCAGACGTGTGGGTTGTTCACACACACCATTTACTATAAAGACTATCCTGGAGGACCTAAAGAACTGGACAACAGCATCATGGGAGGAGAACTGTTCCTGACTGTCCTGCTGAACCCAGTGAGTTAACTCCTTACTGTCCTGCTGAACCCAGTGAGTTAAGTCCTTACTGTCCTACTGAACCCAGTGAGTTAACTCCTTACTGTCCTGCTGAACCCAGTGAGTTAACTCCTTACTGTCCTACTGAACCCAATGAGTTAACTCCTTACTGTCCTACTGAACCCAGTAAGTTAAATCCTTACTGTCCTGCTGAACCCAGTGAGTTAACTCCTTACTGTCCTGCTGAACCCAGTGAGTTAACTCCTTACTGTCCTACTGAACCCAGTGAGTTAACTCCTTACTGTCCTACTGAACCCAGTGAGTTAACTCCTGACTGTCCTACTGAACCCAGTGAGTTAACTCCTTACTGTCCTGCTGAACCCAGTGAGTTAACTCCTTACTGTCCTGCTGAACCCAGTGAGTTAACTCCTTACTGTCCCTCTGAACCCAGTGAGTTAACTCCTTACTGTCCTGCTGAACCCAGTGAGTTAACTCCTTACTGTCCTACTGAACTCAGTGAGTTAACTCCTTACTGTCCTACTGAACCCAGTGAGTTAACTCCTTACTGTCCTACTGAACCCAGTGAGTTAACTCCTTACTGTCCTACTGAACCCAGTGAGTTAACTCCTGACTGTCCTACTGAACCCAGTGAGTTCACACACACACACCCAGTCCCTCACTCACACACACAGAAACAGAGAGAGAGAGGGAGCGAGAGAGAGAGAGAGACAGAGAGAGAGAGAGAGCGAGAGAGAGAAACAGAGAGAGAGAGAGAGAGAGATTTGGTATTGAGCAAAACAGGAACATTTGGCTTCAAATTGAAAAGGAAATGATCTCAACAGAGTAAAATGTCCTCCTGTGTGCTTCCTATATCCCCCCACTAGAATCCCCATACTTTGATGAAGACAGCTTCTCCATCCTGGAGGGGGAAATCAATCATTTCCAGGCCCAGGGACATGTACTAGTCTGTGGCAACCTAAATGCTAGAACTGGACAAGAACCTGACACCCTCAGCACACAGGGGGACAAACACCTACCTGCAGGTGACAGCATTCCCTCCCCCATATGCCCCCCTAGGCACAACTACAACAACATAACCAACAAAAACGGGTCACAACTCCTGCAGCTTTGTCGCACGCTGGGTATGTACATAGTCAACGGTAGGCTTCGAGGGGACTCCTATGGTAGGTACACCTATAGCTCATCTCTAGGCAGTAGTACTGTAGACTACTTTATCACCGACCTCAACCCAGCGTCTCTCAGAGCGTTCACATTCAGTCCACTGACCTCAACCCAGAGTCCCTCAGAGCGTTCACAGTCAGTCCACTGACCTCAACCCAGAGTCCCTCAGAGCGTTCACAGTCAGTCCACTGACCTCAACCCAGAGTCCCTCAGAGCGTTCACAGTCAGCCCACTGACCTCAACCCAGCGTCTCTCAGAGCGTTCACAGTCAGTTCACTGACCTCAACCCAGAGTCTCTCAGAGCGTTCACAGTCAGTCCACTGACCTCAACCCAGAGTCCCTCAGAGCGTTCACAGTCAGCCCACTGACCTCAACCCAGCGTCTCTCAGAGCGTTCACAGTCAGTCCACTGACCTCAACCCAGAGTCCCTCAGAGCGTTCACAGTCAGTCCACTGACCTCAACCCAGAGTCCTTCAGAGCGTTCACAGTCAGTCCACTCACACCCCTATCAGACCACAGCAAAATCACAGTCTACTTGAACAGAGCAATACTCAGTCATGAGGCACCAAAGCCAAAGGAGCTGAATAACATTAAGAAATGCTATAGATGGAAGGAAAGTAGTGTAGAAACCTACCAAAAAGCTATTAGGCAACAACAAATTCAAACCCCTTTAGACTTCTTCCTGGACAAAATGTGAGAACTCATGAGAGGCAGTTTCATCAAATAAATATTTTTTTGCGACTGCACTTGAAGAAACTTTAAACGTTCTTGAAATGTTACATATTGACTGACCTTCCTGTCTTAAAGTGATGATGGACTGTTGTTTCTCTTTGCTTATCTGAGCTGTTCTTGCCATAATATGTGACTGACCTTCCTGTCTTAAAGTGATGATGGACTGTTGTTTCTCTTTGCTTATCTGAGCTGTTCTTGCCATAATATGTGACTGACCTTCCTGTTTTAAAGTGATGATGGACTGTTGTTTCTCTTTGCTTATCTGAGCTGTTCTTGCCATAATATGTGACTGACCTTCCTGTTTTAAAGTGATGATGGACTGTTGTTTCTCTTTGCTTATCTGAGCTGTTCTTGCCATAATATGTGACTGACCTTCCTGTCTTAAAGTGATGATGGACTGATGTTTCTCTTTGCTTATCTGAGCTGTTCTTGCCATAATATGTGACTGACCTTCCTGTCTTAAAGTGATGATGGACTGTTGTTTCTCTTTGCTTATCTGAGCTGTTCTTGCCATAATATGTGACTGACCTTCCTGTCTTAAAGTGATGATGGACTGATGTTTCTCTTTGCTTATCTGAGCTGTTCTTGCCATAATATGTGACTGACCTTCCTGTCTTAAAGTGATGATGGACTGATGTTTCTCTTTGCTTATCTGAGCTGTTCTTGCCATAATATGTGACTGACCTTCCTGTCTTAAAGTGATGATGGACTGTTGTTTCTCTTTGCTTATCTGAGCTGTTCTTGCCATAATATGTGACTGACCTTCCTGTCTTAAAGTGATGATGGACTGTTGTTTCTCTTTGCTTATCTGAGCTGTTCTTGCCATAATATGTGACTGACCTTCCTGTCTTAAAGTGATGATGGACTGTTGTTTCTCTTTGCTTATCTGAGCTGTTCTTGCCATAATATGTGACTGACCTTCCTGTCTTAAAGTGATGATGGACTGTTGTTTCTCAAATCAAATCAAATCAAATCAAATTTTATTTGTCACATACACATGGTTAGCAGATGTTAATGCGAGTGTAGCGAAATGCTTGTGCTTCTAGTTCCGACAATGCAGTAATAACAAGTAATCTAACTAACAATTCCAAAACTACTGTCTTGTACACAGTGTAAGGGGATAAAGAATATGTACATAAGGATATATGAATGAGTGATGGTACAGAGCAGCATAGGCAAGATACAGTAGATTGTATCGAGTACAGTATATACATATGAGATGAGTATGTAAACAAAGTGGCATAGTTAAAGTGGCTAGTGATACATGTATTACATAAGGATACCGTCGATGATATAGAGTACAGTATATACGTATGCGTATGAGATGAATAATGTAGGGTAAGTAACATTTATATAAGGTAGCATTGTTTAAAGTGGCTAGTGATATATTTACATCATTTCCCATCAATTCCCATTATTAAAGTGGCTGGAGTTGAGTCAGTGTCAGTGTGTTGGCAGCAGCCACTCAGTGTTAGTGGTGGCTGTTTAACAGTCTGATGGCCTTGAGATAGAAGCTGTTTTTCAGTCTCTCGGTCCCAGCTTTGATGCACCTGTACTGACCTCGCCTTCTGGATGATAGCGGGGTGAACAGGCAGTGGCTCGGGTGGTTGATGTCCTTGATGATCTTTATGGCCTTCCTGTGACATCGGGTGGTGTAGGTGTCCTGGAGGGCAGGTAGTTTGCCCCCGGTGATGCGTTGTGCAGACCTCACTACCCTCTGGAGAGCCTTACGGTTGAGGGCGGTGCAGTTGCCATACCAGGCGGTGATACAGCCCGCCAGGATGCTCTCGATTGTGCATCTGTAGAAGTTTGTGAGTGCTTTTGGTGACAAGCCGAATTTCTTCAGCCTCCTGAGGTTGAAGAGGCGCTGCTGCGCCTTCTTCACGATGCTGTCTGTGTGAGTGGACCAATTCAGTTTGTCTGTGATGTGTATGCCGAGGAACTTAAAACTTGCTACCCTCTCCACTACTGTTCCATCGATGTGGATAGGGGGGTGTTCCCTCTGCTGTTTCCTGAAGTCCACAATCATCTCCTTAGTTTTGTTGACGTTGAGTGTGAGGTTGTTTTCCTGACACCACACTCCGAGGGCCCTCACCTCCTCCCTGTAGGCCGTCTCATCGTTGTTGGTAATCAAGCCTACCACTGTTGTGTCGTCCGCAAACTTGATGATTGAGTTGGAGGCGTGCGTGGCCACGCAGTCGTGGGTGAACAGGGAGTACAGGAGAGGGCTCAGAACGCAACCTTGTGGGGCCCCAGTGTTGAGGATCAGCGGGGAGGAGATGTTGTTGCCTACCCTCACCACCTGGGGGCGGCCCGTCAGGAAGTCCAGTACCCAGTTGCACAGGGCGGGGTCGAGACCCAGGGTCTCGAGCTTGATGACGAGCTTGGAGGGTACTATGGTGTTGAATGCCGAGCTGTAGTCGATGAACAGCATTCTCACATAGGTATTCCTCTTGTCCAGATGGGTTAGGGCAGTGTGCAGTGTGGTTGAGATTGCATCGTCTGTGGACCTATTTGGGCGGTAAGCAAATTGGAGTGGGTCTAGGGTGTCAGGTAGGGTGGAGGTGATATGGTCCTTGACTAGTCTCTCAAAGCACTTCATGATGACGGATGTGAGTGCTACGGGGCGGTAGTCATTTAGCTCAGTTACCTTAGCTTTCTTGGGAACAGGAACAATGGTGGCCCTCTTGAAGCATGTGGGAACAGCAGACTGGTATAGGGATTGATTGAATATGTCCGTAAACACACCGGCCAGCTGGTCTTTGCTTATCTGAGCTGTTCTTGCCATAATATGTGACTGACCTTCCTGTCTTAAAGTGATGATGGACTGATGTTTCTCTTTGCTTATCTGAGCTGTTCTTGCCATAATATGTGACTGACCTTCCTGTCTTAAAGTGATGATGGACTGTTGTTTCTCTTTGCTTATCTGAGCTGTTCTTGCCATAATATGTGACTGACCTTCCTGTTTTAAAGTGATGATGGACTGTTGTTTCTCTTTGCTTATCTGAGCTGTTCTTGCCATAATATGTGACTGACCTTCCTGTTTTAAAGTGATGATGGACTGTTGTTTCTCTTTGCTTATCTGAGCTGTTCTTGCCATAATATGTGACTGACCTTCCTGTCTTAAAGTGATGATGGACTGTTGTTTCTCTTTGCTTATCTGAGCTGTTCTTGCCATAATATGTGACTGACCTTCCTGTCTTAAAGTGATGATGGACTGATGTTTCTCTTTGCTTATCTGAGCTGTTCTTGCCATAATATGTGACTGACCTTCCTGTCTTAAAGTGATGATGGACTGATGTTTCTCTTTGCTTATCTGAGCTGTTCTTGCCATAATATGTGACTGACCTTCCTGTCTTAAAGTGATGATGGACTGATGTTTCTCTTTGCTTATCTGAGCTGTTCTTGCCATAATATGTGACTGACCTTCCTGTCTTAAAGTGATGATGGACTGTTGTTTCTCTTTGCTTATCTGAGCTGTTCTTGCCATAATATGTGACTGACCGACTCAAAATATTAAATTCGTTTTTTTTACACTGGATAAAAGTAGAGACTCAGAGATACAAAATGGTATATCATACACTGCCTTTTTGAGGAAAATTGGGAAAGTTATTCTGCTTTGAAAGTTGATAAACTTGTAAACAAATTTTTTGAGAAAATGGCCTTTGAATGTTTTGGTAAGAGAGAGCTCGTTGTCTAAACCCATTCAGCATCGTTCACACCCTCTAAAGCTTTAGCCCCACCCATTCGGCATCGTTCACACCCTCTAAAGCTTTAGCCCCACCCATTCGGCATCGTTCACACCCTCTAAAGCTTTAGCCCCACCCATTCGGCATCGTTCACACCCTCTAAAGCTTTAGCCCCACCCATTCGGCATCGTTCACACCCTCTAAAGCTTTAGCCTCACCCATTCAGCATCGTTCACACCCTCTAAAGCTTTAGCCCCACCCATTCAGCATCGTTCACACCCTCTAAGCTTTAGCCCCACCCATTCAGCATCGTTCACACCCTCTAAGCTTTAGCCCCACCCATTCAGCATCATTCACACCCTCTAAAGCTTTAGCCCCACCCATTCAGCATCGTTCACACCCTCTAAAGCTTTAGCCCCACCCATTCAGCATTGTTCACACCCTCTAAAGCTTTAGCCCCACCCATTCAGCATCGTTCACACCCTCTAAAGCTTTAGCCCCACCCATTCAGCATCGTTCACACCCTCTAAAGCTTTAGCCCCACCCATTCAGCATCGTTCACACCCTCTAAAGCTTTAGCCCCACCCATTCAGCATCGTTCACACCCTCTAAAGCTTTAGCCCCACCCATTCAGAATCGTTCACACCCTCTAAAGCTTTAGCCCCACCCTTCTCTTTAAGGAATCACATGAGAGGCCATGTGCTAAACAGTGAGTATTGGCGGGTGGTAGCCTAGTGGTTAGAGCGTTGGACTAATGACTTAAAAGTTGCACGATCGAATCTCTGAGCCGACAAGGGAAAGATCTGTCGTTCAGCCCCTGAACAAGGCAGTTAACCCACTGTTCCTAGACCAGTTAACCCACTGTTCCCCTGAACAAGGCAGTTAACCCACTGTTCCTAGACCATTTAACCCACTGTTCCTAGACCAGTTAACCCACTGTTCCTAGACCAGTTAACCCACTGTTCCTAGACCAGTTAACCAGCTGTTCCACTGTTCCTAGACCAGTTTAACCCACTGTTCCTAGACCAGTTAACCCACTGTTCCTAGACCAGTTAACCCACTGTTCCTAGACCAGTTAACCAGCTGTTCCACTGTTCCTAGACCAGTTTAACCCACTGTTCCTAGACCAGTTAACCCACTGTTCCTAGACCAGTTAACCCACTGTTCCTAGACCAGTTAACCCACTGTTCCTAGACCAGTTTAACCCACTGTTCCTAGACCAGTTTAACCCACTGTTCCTAGAACCAGTTAACCCACTGTTCCTAGACCAGTTAACCCACTGTTCCTAGACCAGTTAACCAGCTGTTCCACTGTTCCTAGACCAGTTTACCCACTGTTCCACTGTTCCTAGACCAGTTAACCCACTGTTCCTAGACCAGTTAACCCACTGTTCCTAGACCAGTTGACCAGCTGTTCCACTGTTCCTAGACCAGTTTACCCACTGTTCCTAGACCAGTTTACCCACTGTTCCTAGACCAGTTAACCCACTGTTCCTAGACCAGTTAACCCACTGTTCCTAGACCAGTTAACCAGCTGTTCCACTGTTCCTAGACCAGTTTAATCCACTGTTCCTAGACCAGTTAACCCACTGTTCCTAGACCAGTTTACCCACTGTTCCTAGACCAGTTTACCCACTGTTCCTAGACCAGTTAACCCACTGTTCCTAGACCAGTTAACCCACTGTTCCTAGACCAGTTTACCCACTGTTCCTAGACCAGTTAACCCACTGTTCCTAGACCAGTTAACCCACTGTTTCTAGACCAGTTAACCAGCTGTTCCACTGTTCCTAGACCAGTTTACCCACTGTTCCACTATTCCTAGACCAGTTAACCCACTGTTCCTAGACCAGTTAACCCACTGTTCCACTGTTCCTAGACCAGTTAACCCACTGTTCCACTGTTCCTAGACCAGTTAACCCACTGTTCCACTGTTCCTAGACCAGTTTACCCACTGTTCCTAGACCAGTTAACCCACTGTTCCACTGTTCCTAGACCAGTTTACCCACTGTTCCTAGACCAGTTAACCCACTGTTCCTAGACCAGTTAACCCACTGTTCCTAGACCAGTTAACCAGCTGTTCCACTGTTCCTAGACCAGTTTACCCACTGTTCCACTGTTCCTAGACCAGATAACCCACTGTTCCACTGTTCCTAGACCAGTCCTAGGCCCGTTGTTTTCCAAACTCTGCTGATCGCCGTGTCTTCCCCGTCACTGTCATCAGAAGACCACAATATCTTCTTCAATTCAGAATGTTTTTACTTAAATCAGAGATTTCCTCATCGTCTGATTCATTTTTAGAAACGGTTTGACTGGTACTGTATTTACAGTAGAAAGGGTTTGACTGGTAGGGTATTTACTGTAGAAAGGGTTTGACTGGTAGGGTATTTACAGTAGAAAGGGTTTGACTGGTAGGGTATTTACAGTAGAAAGGGTTTGACTGGTAGTGTATTTACAGTAGAAAGGGTTTGACTGGAAGGGTATTTACAGTAGAAAGGGTTTGACTGGTAGGGTATTTACAGTAGAAAGGGTTTGACTGGTACTGTATTTACAGTAGAAAGGGTTTGACTGGTAGTGTATTTACTGTAGAAAGGGTTTGACTGGTAGTGTATTTACTGTAGAAAGGGTTTGACTGGTAGTGTATTTACTGTAGAAAGGGTTTGACTGGTAGTGTATTTACAGTAGAAAGGGTTTGACTGGTAGTGTATTTACTGTAGAAAGGGTTTGACTGGTAGTGTATTTACTGTAGAAAGGGTTTGACTGGTAGTGTATTTACAGTAGAAAGGGTTTGACTGGTAGTGTATTTACAGTAGAAAGGGTTTGACTGGTAGTGTATTTACTGTAGAAAGGGTTTGACTGGTAGTTTATTTACAGTAGAAAGGGTTTGACTGGTAGTGTATTTACTGTAGAAAGGGTTTGACTGGTAGTGTATTTACAGTAGAAAGGGTTTGACTGGTAGTGTATTTACAGTAGAAAGGGTTTGACTGGTAGTGTATTTACTGTAGAAAGGGTTTGACTGGTAGTGTATTTACAGTAGAAAGGGTTTGACTGGTAGTGTATTTACTGTAGAAAGGGTTTGACTCGTAGTGTATTTACTGTAGAAAGGGTTTGACTGGTAGTGTATTTACAGTAGAAAAGGGTTTGACTGGTAGTGTATTTACAGTAGAAAGGGTTTGACTGGTAGTGTATTTACTGTAGAAAGGGTTTGACTGGTAGTGTATTTACAGTAGAAAGGGTTTGACTGGTAGTGTATTTACTGTAGAAAGGGTTTGACTCGTAGTGTATTTACTGTAGAAAGGGTTTGACTGGTAGGGTATTTACAGTAGAAAGGGTTTGACTGGTAGGGTATTTACAGTAGAAAGGGTTTGACTGGTAGTGTATTTACAGTAGAAAGGGTTTGACTGGAAGGGTATTTACAGTAGAAAGGGTTTGACTGGTAGGGTATTTACAGTAGAAAGGGTTTGACTGGTACTGTATTTACAGTAGAAAGGGTTTGACTGGTAGTGTATTTACTGTAGAAAGGGTTTGACTGGTAGTGTATTTACTGTAGAAAGGGTTTGACTGGTAGTGTATTTACTGTAGAAAGGGTTTGACTGGTAGTGTATTTACAGTAGAAAGGGTTTGACTGGTAGTGTATTTACTGTAGAAAGGGTTTGACTGGTAGTGTATTTACTGTAGAAAGGGTTTGACTGGTAGTGTATTTACAGTAGAAAGGGTTTGACTGGTAGTGTATTTACAGTAGAAAGGGTTTGACTGGTAGTGTATTTACTGTAGAAAGGGTTTGACTGGTAGTTTATTTACAGTAGAAAGGGTTTGACTGGTAGTGTATTTACTGTAGAAAGGGTTTGACTGGTAGTGTATTTACAGTAGAAAGGGTTTGACTGGTAGTGTATTTACAGTAGAAAGGGTTTGACTGGTAGTGTATTTACTGTAGAAAGGGTTTGACTCGTAGTGTATTTACTGTAGAAAGGGTTTGACTGGTAGTGTATTTACAGTAGAAAAGGGTTTGACTGGTAGTGTATTTACAGTAGAAAGGGTTTGACTGGTAGTGTATTTACTGTAGAAAGGGTTTGACTGGTAGTGTATTTACAGTAGAAAGGGTTTGACTGGTAGTGTATTTACTGTAGAAAGGGTTTGACTCGTAGTGTATTTACTGTAGAAAGGGTTTGACTGGTAGGGTATTTACAGTAGAAAGGGTTTGACTGGTAGGGTATTTACAGTAGAAAGGGTTTGACTGGTAGTGTATTTACAGTAGAAAGGGTTTGACTGGAAGGGTATTTACAGTAGAAAGGGTTTGACTGGTAGGGTATTTACAGTAGAAAGGGTTTGACTGGTACTGTATTTACAGTAGAAAGGGTTTGACTGGTAGTGTATTTACTGTAGAAAGGGTTTGACTGGTAGTGTATTTACTGTAGAAAGGGTTTGACTGGTAGTGTATTTACTGTAGAAAGGGTTTGACTGGTAGTGTATTTACAGTAGAAAGGGTTTGACTGGTAGTGTATTTACTGTAGAAAGGGTTTGACTGGTAGTGTATTTACTGTAGAAAGGGTTTGACTGGTAGTGTATTTACAGTAGAAAGGGTTTGACTGGTAGTGTATTTACTGTAGAAAGGGTTTGACTGGTAGGGTATTTACTGTAGAAAGGGTTTGACTGGTAGTTTATTTACAGTAGAAAGGGTTTGACTGGTAGTGTATTTACTTTAGAAAGGGTTTGACTGGTAGTGTATTTACAGTAGAAAGGGTTTGACTGGTAGTGTATTTACAGTAGAAAGGGTTTGACTGGTAGTGTATTTACTGTAGAAAGGGTTTGACTGGTAGTGTATTTACAGTAGAAAGGGTTTGACTGGTAGTGTATTTACTGTAGAAAGGGTTTGACTCGTAGTGTATTTACTGTAGAAAGGGTTTGACTGGTAGTGTATTTACAGTAGAAAAGGGTTTGACTGGTAGTGTATTTACAGTAGAAAGGGTTTGACTGGTAGTGTATTTACTGTAGAAAGGGTTTGACTGGTAGTGTATTTACAGTAGAAAGGGTTTGACTGGTAGTGTATTTACTGTAGAAAGGGTTTGACTCGTAGTGTATTTACTGTAGAAAGGGTTTGACTGGTAGTGTATTTACAGTAGAAAAGGGTTTGACTGGTAGTGTATTTACAGTAGAAAGGGTTTGACTGGTAGTGTATTTACAGTAGAAAGGGTTTAACTGGTAGTGTATTTACAGTAGAAAGGGTTTGACTCGTAGTGTATTTACTGTAGAAAGGGTTTGACTGGTAGTGTATTTACAGTAGAAAGGGTTTGACTCGTAGTGTATTTACAGTAGAAAGGGTTTGACTGGTAGTGTATTTACAGTAGAAAGGGTTTGACTGGTAGGGTATTTACTGTAGAAAGGGTTTGACTGGTAGGGTATTTACTGTAGAAAGGGTTTGACTGGTAGTGTATTTACAGTAGAAAGGGTTTGACTGGTAGTGTATTTACAGTAGAAACTGTTGACTCATGGTGTATTTACAGTAGAAAGGGTTTGGAAAAAGGTGATTGAAAGCATTAATACAAAAAACAACAAAACTAAACAAAATGGTGGACAAGTTTGTTCTTTCTAACTGCTGTTTCCATTAGTTGGAATTACATCATCAGGTCTGTTTTAGCAACACACAATAGTCTATCATTTATAGTCTTTATACTTTATATGACATTCTCACAATAAGGATTTAAATAATGAATATAATTGATCTGAAATTCTAGTAATACAAAGCTGGGACCGAGAGACTGAAAAACAGCTTCTACCTCAAGGTCATCAGACTGTTAAACAGCCACCACTAACATAGAGAGGCTGCTGCCAACACACTGACTCAACTCCAGCCACCACTAACATAGAGAGGCTGCTGCCAACACACTGACTCAACTCCAGCCACCACTAACATAGAGAGGCTGCTGCCAACACACTGACTCAACTCCAGCCACCACTAACATAGAGAGGCTGCTGCCAACACACTGACTCAACTCCAGCCACCACTAACATAGAGAGGCTGCTGCCAACACACTGACTCTCTGGCCACTTTAATAATTAAAAACTGCATGTAATAAATGTATCACTTGTCACTAAATAACGTCACTTTATATAATGTATATAATATACCCTACATTACTCATCTCATATGTATATACTGTACTCGATACCATCTACTGCATCTTGATGTAATACATGTATCACTAGCCACTTTATATAATGTTTACATACCCTACATTACTCATCTCATATGTATATACTGTACTCGATACCATCTACTGCATCTTGTCTACGCCGTTCTGTACCATCACTCATCCATATGCACATATTCTTTATCCCTTTACACTTGTGTGTATAAGGTAGTAGTTTTGGAATTGTTGGGTTAGATTACTCGTTGGTTATTACTGCATTGTCAGAACTAGAAGCACAAGCATTTCGCTACACTCGCATTAACATCTGCTAACCATGTGACCAATGACATCTGCTAACCATGTGACCAATAACATCTGTTAACCATGTGACCAATAACATCTGTATTTATATAGCCCTTCGTACATCAGCTGATATCTCAAAGTGCTGTACAGAAACCCAGCCTAAAACCCCAAACAGCAAACAATGCAGGTGTAGAAGCACGGTGGCTAGGAAAAACTCCCTAGAAAGGCCAATAACATCTGCTAACCATGTGACCTATAAAGTTGGATGTGATTTGATGTTCTGGACCTACCAGTCATCTTGATTTAGTATTTGAAGAATCTCAAATATAAAATAGCATTTCGCTTCACCTGCAGTAACATCAATAACCAATACAATTTGATTTGATTTAGTGACGATGTTAACAGAGACGTGACGTGACTTAATCCCACTGAACATGACACGTGTGTGTGTGTGTGTGTGTGTGTGTGTGTGTGTGTGTGTGTGTGTGTGTGTGTGTTCTAGCGAAATGCTTCATAATGACAACTAGGTCAGGATGAAATTGGAGAGAAAGAAATTAACAGAATGTTTGAAAAAAAGAGAGGAGAGGGAGAGTGGGGGAGAGAAAGAATGAGAGAGAGAGAGGTAGAAGATAAATATACTGTATATATGTTTGAAAAAGAGGGAGGGAGGGAGGGAGGGAGGGAGGGAGGGAGGGAGGGAGGGAGGGAGGGAGGGAGGGAGGGAGGGAGGGAGGGAGGGAGGGATGTGGCTCAGTGCAGAGAGAGAGAGAGAGACAGAGAGAGAGGTGTGTCTCAGCGCAAAGAGAGAGAGAGAGATGTGGCTCAGTGCAGAGAGAGAGAGAGAGAAAGATGTGGCTCAGTGCAGAGAGAGATGTGGCTCAGTGCAGAGAGAGAGAGAGGTGTGGCTCAGTGCAGAGAGAGAGAGAGATGTGGCTCAGCGCAGAGATAGAGAGGTGTGGCTCAGTGCAGAGAGAGAGAGATGTGGCTCAGTGCAGAGAGAGAGAGAGAGAGATGTGGCTCAGTGCAGAGAGATAGAGAGATGTGGCTCAGTGCAGAGAGATAGAGAGATGTGGCTCAGTGCAGAGGGAGAGAGATGTGGCTCAGTGCAGAGAGAGAGAGAGATGTGGCTCAGCGCAGAGAGAGAGAGGTGTGTCTCAGTGCACAGAGAGAGAGATATGGCTCAGTGCAGAGAGAGAGATGTGGCTCAGTGGCTCAACTCTCTCTGTTAAACAGCCACCACTAACATAGAGAGGCTGCTGCCAACACACTGACTCAACTCTCTCTGTTAAACAGCCACCACTAACATAGAGAGGCTGCTGCCAACACACTGACTCAACTCTCTCTGTTAAACAGCCACCACTAACATAGAGAGGCTGCTGCCAACACACTGACTCAACTCCAGCCACCACTAACATAGAGAGGCTGCTGCCAACACACTGACTCAACTCCAGCCACTTTAATAATTAAAAACTGCATGTAATAAATGTATCATTTGTCACTAAATAACGTCACTTTATATAATGTATATAATATACCCTACATTACTCATCTCATATGTATATACTGTACTCGATACCATCTACTGCATCTTGATGTAATACATGTATCACTAGCCACTTTATATAATGTTTACATACCCTACATTACTCATCTCATATGTATATACTGTACTCGATACCATCTACTGCATCTTGTCTACGCCGTTCGGCCATCACCCATCCATATGTACATATTCTTTATCCCCTTACACTTGTGTGTATAAGGTAGTAGTTTTGGAATTGTTAGTTAGATTACTCGTTGGTTATTACTGCATTGTCAGAACTAGAAGCACAAGCATTTCGCTACACTCGCATTAACATCTGCTAACCATGTGACCAATGACATCTGCTAACCATGTGACCAATGACATCTGCTAACCATGTGACCAATAACATCTGCTAACCATGTGACCAATAACATCTGCTAACCATGTGACCAATAACATCTGCTAACCATGTGACCAATAACATCTGCTAACCATGTGACCAATAACATCTGCTAACCATGTGACCTATAACATCTGCTAACCATGTGACCAATAACATCTGCTAACCATGTGACCAATAACATCTGCTAACCATGTGACCAATAACATCTGCTAACCATGTGACCAATAACATCTGCTAACCATGTGACCAATAACATCTGCTAACCATGTGACCAATAACATCTGCTAACCATGTGACCAATAACATCTGCTAACCATGTGACCAATAACATCTGCTAACCATGTGACCAATAACATCTGCTAACCATGTGACCAATAACATCTGTTAACCATGTGACCTATAACATCTGCTAACCATGTGACCAATAACATCTGCTAACCATGTGACCAATAACATCTGCTGACCATGTATATGTGACCAATAACATCTGCTAACCATGTGACTAATAAATCAAAATCAAATCAAATTTATTTTATATAGCCCTTCGTACATCAGCTGATATCTCAAAGTGCTGTACAGAAACCCAGCCTAAAACCCCAAACAGCAAGCAATGCAGGTGTAGAAGCACGGTGGCTAGGAAAAACTCCCTAGAAAGGCCAATAACATCTGCTAACCATGTGACCTATAAAGTTGGATGTGATTTGATGTTCTGGACCTACCAGTCATCTTGATTTAGTATTTGAAGAATCTCAAATATAAAATAGCATTTCGCTTCACCTGCAGTAACATCAATAACCAATACAATTTGACTTGATTTGATTTAGTGACGATGTTAACAGAGACGTGACGTGACTTAATCCCACTGAACATGACACGTGTGTGTGTGTGTGTGTGTGTGTGTGTGTGTGTGTGTGTGTGTGTGTGTTCTAGCGAAATGCTTCATAATGACAACTAGGTCAGGATGAAATTGGAGAGAAAGAAATTAACAGAATGTTTGAAAAAAAGAGAGGAGAGGGAGAGTGGGGGAGAGAAAGAATGAGAGAGAGAGGTAGAAGATAAATATACTGTATATATGTTTGAAAAAGAGGGAGGGAGGGAGGGAGGGAGGGAGGGAGGGAGGGAGGGAGGGAGGGAGGGAGGGAGGGAGGGAGGGAGGGAGGGAGGGAGGGAGGGAGGGAGGGAGGGAGGGAGGGATGTGGCTCAGTGCAGAGAGAGAGAGACAGAGAGAGAGGTGTGTCTCAGCGCAAAGAGAGAGAGAGAGATGTGGCTCAGTGCAGAGAGAGAGAGAGAGAAAGATGTGGCTCAGTGCAGAGAGAGATGTGGCTCAGTGCAGAGAGAGAGAGAGGTGTGGCTCAGTGCAGAGAGAGAGAGAGATGTGGCTCAGCGCAGAGATAGAGAGGTGTGGCTCAGTGCAGAGAGAGAGAGATGTGGCTCAGTGCAGAGAGAGAGAGAGAGATGTGGCTCAGTGCAGAGAGATAGAGAGATGTGGCTCAGTGCAGAGAGATAGAGAGATGTGGCTCAGTGCAGAGGGAGAGAGATGTGGCTCAGTGCAGAGAGAGAGAGAGATGTGGCTCAGCGCAGAGAGAGAGAGGTGTGTCTCAGTGCACAGAGAGAGAGATATGGCTCAGTGCAGAGAGAGAGATGTGGCTCAGTGCAGAGAGAGAGATGTGGATCAGTGCAGAGAGAGAGATGTGGCTCAGGGCAGAGGGAGAGATGTGGCTCAGTGCAGAGAGAGAGAGATGTGGCTCAGTGCAGAGAGAGAGAGATGTGGCTCAGTGCAGAGAGATAGAGAGATGTTGCTCAGTGCAGAGGGAGAGAGATGTGGCTCAGTGCAGAGAGAGAGAGATGTAGCTCAGTGCAGAGAGAGAGAGGTGTGACTCAGTGCAGAGAGAGAGAGAGATGTGGCTCAGTGCAGAGAGAGAGAGAGATGTGGCTTAGTGCAGAGGGAGAGAGAGATGTGGCTCAGTGCAGAGGGAGAGAGATGTGGCTCAGTGCAGAGAGAGAGAGATGTGGCTCAGTGCAGAGAGAGAGAGATGTGGCTTAGTGCAGAGGGAGAGAGAGATGTGGCTCAGTGCAGAGGGAGAGAGATGTGGCTCAGTGCAGAGAGAGAGATGTGGCTCAGTGCAGAGAGAGAGAGAGAGATGTGGCTCAGTGCAGAGAGAGAGAGAGAGATGTGGCTTAGTGCAGAGGGAGAGAGAGATGTGGCTCAGTGCAGAGAGAGAGAGATGTGGCTCAGTGCAGAGAGAGAGAGATGTGGCTCAGTGCAGAGAGAGAGATGTGGCTCAGTGCAGAGAGAGAGAGAGAGATGTGGCTCAGTGCAGAGAGAGAGAGAGAGATGTGGCTCAGCGCAGAGAAAAGAGATGTGGCTCAGCGCAGAGAGAGAGAGATGTGGCTCAGTGCAGATAGAGAGAGATGTGGCTCAGTGCAGAGAGAGAGAGATGTGGCTCAGTGCAGAGGGAGAGAGATGTGGCTCATTGCAGAGAGAGGGTTATATCCCTTTACTATCCCTTTAATATCAGATACAGTATGTTACTGTGGTCAACTATCCCTTTAATATCAGATACAGTATGTTACTGTGGTCAACTATCCCTTTAATATCAGATACAGTATGTTACTGTGGTCAACTATCCCTTTAATATCCGATACAGTATGTTACAGTAGTCAACTATCCCTTTAATATCAGATACAGTATGTTACTGTGGTCAACTATCCCTTTAATATCAGATACAGTATGTTACTGTGGTCAACTATCCCTTTAATATCAGATACAGTATGTTACTGTGGTCAACTATCCCTTTAATATCAGATACAGTATGTTACTGTGGTCAACTATCCCTTTAATATCCGATACAGTATGTTACAGTAGTCAACTATCCCTTTAATATCAGATACAGTATGTTACTGTGGTCAACTATCCCTTTAATATCAGATACAGTATGTTACTCTGGTCAACTATCCCTTTAATATCAGATACAGTATGTTACTGTGGTCAACTATCCCTTTAATATCCGATACAGTATGTTACAGTAGTCAACTATCCCTTTAATATCAAATACAGTATGTTACTGTGGTCAACTATCCCTTTAATATCAGATACAGTATGTTACTGTGGTCAACTATCCCTTTAATATCAGATACAGTATGTTACTGTGGTCAACTATCCCTTTAATATCCGATACAGTATGTTACAGTAGTCAACTATCCCTTTAATATCAGATACAGTATGTTACTGTGGTCAACTATCCCTTTAATATCAGATACAGTATGTTACTGTGGTCAACTATCCCTTTAATATCCGATACAGTATGTTACAGTAGTCAACTATCCCTTTAATATCAGATACAGTATGTTACTGTGGTCAACTATCCCTTTATAGTGGCAGATGCTCTTTTGGCACAGAGACACACACACACACACACACCTAAACACACACATACAAACACACCTAAACACACACACACACACATAAACACACACACACACACACACACACACACACACACACACACACACACACACACACACACACACACACACACACACACACACACACACACACACATACAAACACACCTAAACACACACACACACACAAAAACACACACACACACACACACACACACACACACACACACACACACACACACACACACACACACACACTACCCCATCAGTGTTCTTGTGTGATCTGTATTCCGGATCGGTTCTCTGATCCATCAAACTCTCTGTTTGTATGTACAGCAACCCTCAGCACTAAAGAGAGGCCTCTGTCACACACACACACACACACACACACACACACACACACACACACACACACACACACACACACACACACACACTCTTCTCCCACTCTGACTTTACTTAGTCTCAGTTTCTCTGCTGCCATCTGGGAGCTGTTAGGAGATCTGCAAGAAGTCTCTAGTTGCAGTCTGTAGTTTGTCTGTAGTTTACAGTCTGTAGTTTACAGTCTGTAGTTTACAGTCCGTAGTTTACAGTCTGTAGTTTACAGTCTGTAGTTTACAGTCTGTAGTTTACAGTCTGTAGTTAACAGTCTGTAGTTAGTCTGTAGTTTACAGTCTGTAGTTAGTCTGTAGTTAGTCTGTAGTAAGTCTGTAGTTACAGTCTGTAGTTAGTATGTAGTTAGTATGTAGTTAGTCTGTAGTTTAGTCTGTAGTTTACAGTCTGTGGTTAGTCTGTAGTTACGGTCTGTAGTTGCGGTCCGTAGTTGCGGTCCGTAGTTGCGGTCCGTAGTTGCGGTCTGTAGTTGCAGTCTGAAGTTAGTCTGTAGTTGCAGTGTGTAGTTGTAGTCTGTAGTTGCGGTCCGTAGTTGCAGTCTGTAGTTGCAGTCTGAAGTTAGTCTGTAGTTGCAGTGTGTAGTTGTAGTCTGTAGTTGCAGTCTGTAGTTACGGTCTGTAGTTACGGTCTGTAGTTGCGGTCTGTAGTTGCTGGCATCCTGGCACCGATCCAATGGTTTTAGATGAGTGGGGAGTAGAGTAGACTTCAGGAGGAAGGGAACATCACGGGGTGAACTAGGACTTCTATATTCAGATGAAACATCACAGGGTGAACTAGGACTTCTATATTCAGATGAAACATGACAGGGTGAACTAGGACTTCTATATTCAGATGATGAGTGGGGAGTAGAGTAGAATTCAGGAGGAAGGGACCATCACCGGGTGAACTAGGACTTCTATATTCAGATGAAACATCACAGGGTGAACTAGGACTTCTATATTCAGATGAAACATCACAGGGTGAACTAGGACTTCTATATTCAGATGAAACATCACAGGGTGAATTAGGACTTCTATATTCAGATGATGAGTGGGGAGTAGAGTAGACTTCAGGAGGAAGGGAACATCACAGGGTGAACTAGGACTTCTATATTCAGATGATGAGTGGGGAGTAGAGTAGAATTCAGGAGGAAGGGACCATCACAGGGTGAACTAGGACTTCTATATTCAGATGAAACATCACAGGGTGAACTAGGACTTCTATATTCAGATGAAACATGACAGGGTGAACTAGGACTTCTATATTCAGATGATGAGTGGGGAGTAGAGTAGACTTCAGGGGGAAGGGAACATCACAGGGTGAACTAGGACTTCTATATTCAGATGATGAGTGGGGAGTAGAGTAGAATTCAGGAGGAAGGGAACATCACAGGGTGAACTAGGACTTCTATATTCAGATGGAACATCACAGGGTGAACTAGGACTTCTATATTCAGATGATGAGTGGGGAGTAGAGTAGACTTCAGGAGGAAGGGAACATCACAGGGTGAACTAGGACTTCTATATTCAGATGATGAGTGGGGAGTAGAGTAGAATTCAGGAGGAAGGGACCATCACAGGGTGAACTAGGACTTCTATATTCAGATGAAACATCACAGGGTGAACTAGGACTTCTATATTCAGATGATGAGTGGGGAGTAGAGTAGACTTCAGGAGGAAGGGAACATCACAGGGTGAACTAGGACTTCTATATTCAGATGATGAGTGGGGAGTAGAGTAGACTTCAGGAGGAAGGGAACATCACATGGTGAACTAGGACTTCTATATTCAGATGATGAGTGGGGAGTAGAGTAGAATTCAGGAGGAAGGGACCATCACAGGGTGAACTAGGACTTCTATATTCAGATGGAACATCACAGGGTGAACTAGGACTTCTATATTCAGATGAAACATCACAGGGTGAACTAGGACTTCTATATTCAGATGATGAGTGGGGAGTAGAGTAGACTTCAGGAGGAAGGGAACATCACAGGGTGAACTAGGACTTCTATATTCAGATGAAACATCACAGGGTGAACTAGGACTTCTATATTCAGATGATGAGTGGGGAGTAGAGTAGACTTCAGGAGGAAGGGAACATCACGGGGTGAACTAGGACTTCTATATTCAGATTAAACATCACAGGGTGAACTAGGACTTCTATATTCAGATGAAACATCACAGGGTGAACTAGGACTTCTATATTCAGATGGAACATCACAGGGTGAACTAGGACTTCTATATTCAGATGGAACATCACAGGGTGAACTAGGACTTCTATATTCAGATGATGAGTGGGGAGTAGAGTAGACTTCAGGAGGAAGGGAACATCACGGGGTGAACTAGGACTTCTATATTCAGATGAAACATCACAGGGTGAACTAGGACTTCTATATTCAGATGAAACATGACAGGGTGAACTAGGACTTCTATATTCAAATGAAACATGACAGGGTGAACTAGGACTTCTATATTCAGATGGAACATGACAGGGTGAACTAGGACTTCTATATTCAGATGATGAGTGGGGAGTAGAGTAGACTTCAGGAGGAAGGGAACATCACAGGGTGAACTAGGACTTCTATATTCAGATGATGAGTGGGGAGTAGAGTAGACTTCAGGAGGAAGGGAACATCACAGGGTGAACTAGGACTTCTATATTCAGATGATGAGTGGGGAGTAGAGTAGACTTCAGGAGGAAGGGAACATCACAGGGTGAACTAGGACTTCTATATTCAGATGATGAGTGGGGAGTAGAGTAGACTTCAGGAGGAAGGGACCATCACAGGGTGAACTAGGACTTCTATATTCAGATGGAACATGACAGGGTGAACTAGGACTTCTATATTCAGATGATGAGTGGGGAGTAGAGTAGACTTCAGGAGGAAGGGAACATCATGGGGTGAACTAGGACTTCTATATTCAGATGATGAGTGGGGAGTAGACTTCAGGAGGAAGGGACCATCACGGGGTGAACTAGGACTTCTATATTCAGATGGAACATCACAGGGTGAACTAGGACTTCTATATTCAGATGATGAGTGGGGAGTAGAGTAGAATTCAGGAGGAAGGGAACATGACAGGGTGAACTAGGACTTCTATATTCAGATGATGAGTGGGGAGTAGAGTAGAATTCAGGAGGAAGGGAACATCACAGGGTGAACTAGGACTTCTATATTCAGATGGAACATCACAGGGTGAACTAGGACTTCTATATTCAGATGGAACATCACAGGGTGAACTAGGACTTCTATATTCAGATGGAACATCACAGGGTGAACTAGGACTTCTATATTCAGATGAAACATCACGGGGTGAACTAGGACTTCTATATTCAGATGATGAGTGGGGAGTAGAGTAGAATTCAGGAGGAAGGGACCATCACAGGGTGAACTAGGACTTCTATATTCAGATGAAACATCACAGGGTGAACTAGGACTTCTATATTCAGATGAAACATCACAGGGTGAACTAGGACTTCTATATTCAGATGAAACATCACAGGGTGAACTAGGACTTCTATATTCAGATGATGAGTGGGGAGTAGAGTAGACTTCAGGAGGAAGGGAACATCACAGGGTGAACTAGGACTTCTATATTCAGATGATGAGTGGGGAGTAGAGTAGAATTCAGGAGGAAGGGACCATCACAGGGTGAACTAGGACTTCTATATTCAGATGAAACATCACAGGGTGAACTAGGACTTCTATATTCAGATGAAACATGACAGGGTGAACTAGGACTTCTATATTCAGATGATGAGTGGGGAGTAGAGTAGACTTCAGGAGGAAGGGAACATCACAGGGTGAACTAGGACTTCTATATTCAGATGAAACATCACAGGGTGAACTAGGACTTCTATATTCAGATGAAACATCACAGGGTGAACTAGGACTTCTATATTCAGATGGAACATGACAGGGTGAACTAGGACTTCTATATTCAGATGGAACATGACAGGGTGAACTAGGACTTCTATATTCAGATGGAACATGACAGGGTGAACTAGGACTTCTATATTCAGATGGAACATGACAGGGTGAACTAGGACTTCTATATTCAGATGAAACATGACAGGGTGAACTAGGACTTCTACATTCAGATGAAACATGACAGGGTGAACTAGGACTTCTATATTCAGATGAAACATCACAGGGTGAACTAGGACTTCTATATTCAGATGGAACATGACAGGGTGAACTAGGACTTCTATATTCAGATGATGAGTGGGGAGTAGAGTAGACTTCAGGAGGAAGGGAACATCACGGGGTGAACTAGGACTTCTATATTCAGATGATGAGTGGGGAGTAGAGTAGACTTCAGGAGGAAGGGAACATCACGGGGTGAACTAGGACTTCTATATTCAGATGGAACATGACAGGGTGAACTAGGACTTCTATATTCAGATGGAACATGACAGGGTGAACTAGGACTTCTATATGCAGATGAAACATCACAGGGTGAACTAGGACTTCTATATTCAGATGGAACATGACAGGGTGAACTAGGACTTCTATATTCAGATGATGAGTGGGGAGTAGAGTAGACTTCAGGAGGAAGGGAACATCACGGGGTGAACTAGGACTTCTATATTCAGATGATGAGTGGGGAGTAGAGTAGACTTCAGGAGGAAGGGAACATCACGGGGTGAACTAGGACTTCTATATTCAGATGGAACATGACAGGGTGAACTAGGACTTCTATATTCAGATGGAACATCACAGGGTGAACTAGGACTTCTATATTCAGATGATGAGTGGGGAGTAGAGTAGACTTCAGGAGGAAGGGAACATCACGGGGTGAACTAGGACTTCTATATTCAGATGATGAGTGGGGAGTAGAGTAGACTTCAGGAGGAAGGGAACATCACGGGGTGAACTAGGACTTCTATATTCAGATGATGAGTGGGGAGTAGAGTAGACTTCAGGAGGAAGGGAACATCACAGGGTGAACTAGGACTTCTATATTCAGATGGAACATGACAGGGTGAACTAGGACTTCTATATTCAGATGATGAGGAAATAGTTGTTGAATTCAACAGTGGAGTCAACTTCCTTATTCCTGTGTGTCCTCCCCCCTTCCAGATCAGTGTGTTTATGACCCACCTGTCAAACTACGGGAATGACCGTCTGGGTCTGTACACATTCCTCCACCTGGCTGACTTCCTCTCTACCTGGACACACCTCCAGCTAGACACTCTACCTCCTCTGCAGCTGGCCCAGAGATACTTCACCCTGTTCCCGCAGCAGAGACAGCCTCTCTGGCAGGTAACCTCTAACCCCTGACCCCTGACCTCCTCTACAACTGGCCCAGAAACACAGAGTTTGTGTGTGTGTGTGTGTGTGTGTGTGTGTGTGTGTGTGTGTGTGTGTGTGTGTGTGTGTGTGTGTGTGTGTGTGTGCGTGTGTGTGTGTGTGTGTGTGTGTGTGTCTCTCTCTCTCTGT
The DNA here is from genome assembly GCF_045791955.1 of Oncorhynchus clarkii lewisi. NCBI lineage: Eukaryota > Metazoa > Chordata > Actinopteri > Salmoniformes > Salmonidae > Oncorhynchus > Oncorhynchus clarkii. The sequence continues at coordinate 227,044 of NC_092165.1, read as the reverse complement.
AGAACCCGTGTGATGACAAGAGGCACAGAGACATCTGGTCCAAGGAGAAGACCTGTGATAGGCTGCCCAAGGCTCTCGTCATCGGACCACAGAAGACAGGTACACACACACACAAATATGCACAAACACACACACACACACACACTAGTGATGCACAGGTTGACTCCTAGTTATATCCACGGCTTGAATAGAGAGAACATTAGGGTCTGGTCTCAGATTCACAGTGTGTTTTCTATATTAGCAGGTTAGGGTCTCAGATTCACAGTGTGTTTTCTATATTAGCAGGTCAGGGTCTCAGATTCACAGTGTATTTTCTATATTAGCAGGTTAGGGTCTCAGATTCACAGTGTGTTTTCTATATTTGTCACACCCTGACCATAGTTTACTTTGTATGTTTCTATGTTTTGGTTGGTCAGGGTGTGATCTGAGTGGGCATTCTATGTTACATGTCTAGTTTGTCCAGTTCTATGTTCGGCCTGATATGGTTCTCAATCAGAGGCAGGTGTTCGTCATTGTCTCTGATTGGGAACCATATTTAGGTAGCCTGGGTTTCACTGTGTGTTTGTGGGTGATTGTTCCTGTCTATGTGTTATCACCAGATAGGCTGTTTAGGTTTTCGTTACGTTCATTACGTTCTTTATTTTGTAGTGTTTGTATTGAGTCGTGTTTTACGTTTGTTTATTAAAACATGGATCGCAATCGACACGCTGCATTTTGGTCCGACTCTCCTTCTCATACAGAAAACCGTTACAGAATCACCCACCACAAAAGGAGCAGCGCGAGGAGATGCGCAATAAGGATTTCTGGACATGGGAGGAAATCCTCGAAGGGAGAGGACCCTGGGCTAAACCAGGGGAGTGTAGCCGCCTAAAGGTGCAGCAGGAGAAGAGGCAACAGGAGCAGCCCAAAGAGGAGGTATGGACATGGGAGGACGAATTAGAAGGAAGAGGACCCTGGGCTCAGCCAGGAGAATATCGCCGCCCCAAAGAAGAACTGGAGGCGGCGAAAGCTGAGAGGCGCAGATATGAGGAGGCAGCACGACGTAGCGGATGGAAGCCTGAGAGGCAGCCCCAAAAATTTCTTGGGGGGGGACTAACCGGGAGTATGGCTACGCCAGGTAGGAGACCTGGGCAGACTCCCTGTGCTTACTGGGGGGCTAGAGAGACCGGACAGGCACCGTGTTATGCAGTGGTGCGCACGGTGTCTCCAGTGCGGGTGCATAGCCCGGTGCGGTATATTCCAGCTCCGCGTGTCGGCCGGGCTAGATTGAGCGTCGAGCCTAATGCCATGAAGCCGGCTCTACGCATCTGGTCCCCAGTGCGTCTCCTTGGGCCGGCTTACATGGCACCAGCCTTGCGCTCGGTGTCTCCGGTTCGCCTGCATAGCCCAGTGCGGGCTATTCCACCACGCCGCACTGGCAGGGCGACCGTGAGCATTCAACCAGGTAAGGTTGGGCAGGCTCGGTGCTCAAGAGCTCCAGTGCGCCTGCACGGTCCGGTTTTTCTAGTACCACCTCCACACCCCAGCCCTCCGGTAGCAGCTCCCCGCACCCGGCTTCCTGTGCGTGTCCTCGGCCCAGTACCACCAGTGCCAGCACCACGCATCAGGCCTACAGTGCGCCTTGCCTGTCCAGCGCTGTCGGAGCCCTCCTCCTCTCCAGCGCTGTCGGAGTCTCCCGCCTGTTTAGCGCTGTTAGAGCCTTCCTTCTCTACAGCGCTGCCGGAGTCTCCCGCCTGTTCAGAACTGCCAGTCTGCAAGGAGCTGCCAGTCTGCAAGGAGCTGCCAGTCTGCAAGGAGCTGCCAGTCTGCATGGAGCTGCCAGTCTGCATAGAGCTGCCAGTCTACAAGGAGCTGCCAGTCTGCATAAACCTGCCAGTCTGCAAGGAGCTGCCAGTCTGCAAGGAGCTGCCAGTCTGCATAGAGCTGCCAGTCTGCAAGGAGCTGCCAGTCTGCATAAACCTGCCAGTCTGCAAGGAGCTGCCAGTCTGCAAGGAGCCGCCAGAGCTGCCAGTCTGCAGGATGCCGCCAAAGCTGCCAGTCTGCAAGGAGCCGCCAGAGCTGCCAGTCTGCAAGGAGCCGCCAGAGCTGCCAGTTAGCATGGAGCAGCCAGAGCCGCCAGTCAGCATGGAGCAGCCAGGGCCACCAGTCAGCATGGAGCAGCCAGGGCCACCAGTCAGCATGGAGCAGCCAGGGTCGCCAGTCAGCATGGAGCAGCCAGGCAGCATGGAGCAGCCAGAGCAGCCAGTCAGCATGGAGCAGCCAGTCAGCATGGAGCAGCCAGAGCAGCCAGTCAGCATGGAGCAGCCAGAGCTGCCAGTCAGCATGGAGCAGCCAGTCAGCATGGAGCAGCCAGAGCTGCCAGTCAGCATGGAGCAGCCAGTCAGCATGGAGCAGCCAGAGCTGCCAGTCAGCATGGAGCAGCCAGTCAGCATGGAGCAGCCAGAGCTGCCAGTCGACCAGACTCTTCCAGATCTGCCAGTCGACCAGACTCTTCCAGATCTGCCAGTCGACCAGACTCTTCCAGATCTGCCAGTCGACCAGACTCTTCCAGATCTGCCAGTCGACCAGACTCTTCCAGATCTGCCAGTCGACCAGACTCTTCCAGATCTGCCAGTCGACCAGACTCTTCCAGATCTGCCAGTCGACCAGACTCTTCCAGATCTGCCAGTCGACCAGACTCTGCCAGATCTGCCAGTCGACCAGACTCTGCCAGATCTGCCAGTCAGCCAGGATCTGCCAGATCTACCAGTCAGCCAGGATCTGCCAGATCTGCCAGTCAGCCAGGATCTGCCAGATCTGCCAGTCAGCCAGGATCTGCCAGATCTGCCAGTCAGCCAGAATCTGCCAGATCTGCCAGTCAGCCAGGATCTGCCAGAACCGCCAGCCAGCCAGGATCTGCCGGATCCAACTACCTGTCTGAGCTTCCTCTCAGTACTGAGCTTCCTCTCAGTGCTGAGCTTCCTCTCAGTGCTGAGCTTCCTCTCAGTGCTGAGCTACCCATCAGTCCCGAGCTACCTCTGTCCCGAGCTGTCCTTCTGTTCCGAGCTGCCCCTCTGTCCCGAGCTGTCATTTAGGAGGGTAACCTATCTAGGGACGCTAAGGAGGTGGACTAAGACTATTATGGAGTGGGGTCCACGTCCAGCGCCAGAGCCGCCACCGCGGACAGATGCCCACCCAGACCCTCCCCTATAGGTTCAGGTTTTGCGGCCGGAGTCCGCACCTTGGGGGTGGGGTACTGTCACACCCTGACCATAGTTTACTTTGTATGTTTCTATGTTTTGGTTGGTCAGGGTGTGATCTGAGTGGGCATTCTATGTTACATGTCTAGTTTGTCCAGTTCTATGTTCGGCCTGATATGGTTCTCAATCAGAGGCAGGTGTTCGTCATTGTCTCTGATTGGGAACCATATTTAGGTAGCCTGGGTTTCACTGTGTGTTTGTGGGTGATTGTTCCTGTCTATGTGTTATCACCAGATAGGCTGTTTAGGTTTTCGTTACGTTCATTACGTTCTTTATTTTGTAGTGTTTGTATTGAGTCGTGTTTTACGTTTGTTTATTAAAACATGGATCGCAATCGACACGCTGCATTTTGGTCCGACTCTCCTTCTCATACAGAAAACCGTTACAATATTAGCAGGTTAGGGTCTCAGATTCACAGTGTGTTTTCTATATTAGCAGGTTAGGGTCTCAGATTCACAGTGTATTTTCTATATTAGCAGGTTAGGGTCTGGTCTCTGATTCACAGTGTATTTTATATATTAACAGGTTAGGGTCTCAGATTCACAGTGTGTTTTCTATATTAGCAGGTTAGGGTCTCAGATTCACAGTGTGTTTTCTATATTAGCAGGTTAGGGTCTCAGATTCACAGTGTGTTTTCTATATTAGCAGGTTAGGGTCTCAGATTCACAGTGTGTTTTCTATATTAACAGGTCAGGGTCTCAGATTCACAGTGTGTTTTCTATATTAACAGGTCAGGGTCTCAGATTCACAGTGTGTTTTCTATATTAACAGGTTAGGGTCTCAGATTCACAGTGTGTTTTCTATATTAGCAGGTTAGGGTCTCAGATTCACAGTGTGTTTTCTATATTAGCAGGTTAGGGTCTCAGATTCACAGTGTGTTTTCTATATTAGCAGGTTAGGGTCTCAGATTCACAGTGTGTTTTCTATATTAGCAGGTTAGGGTCTCAGATTCACAGTGTGTTTTCTATATTAGCAGGTTAGGGTCTCTGATTCACAGTGTGTTTTCTATATTAGCAGGTTAGGGTCTGGTCTCAGATTCACAGTGTGTTTTCTATATTAGCAGGTTAGGGTCTCAGATTCACAGTGTGTTTTCTATATTAGCAGGTTAGGGTCTCAGATTCACAGTGTGTTTTCTATATTAGCAGGTTAGGGTCTCAGATTCACAGTGTGTTTTCTATATTAGCAGGTTAGGGTCTCAGATTCACAGTGTATTTTCTATATTAGCAGGTTAGGGTCTCAGATTCACAGTGTGTTTTCTATATTAGCAGGTTAGGGTCTCAGATTCACAGTGTGTTTTCTATATTA
>NC_092165.1:157500-220000 GCF_045791955.1 Oncorhynchus clarkii lewisi | reverse complement strand
CCAGATTCCTCTTTTCCAGGAACAACAGAGCTCTGCCTCTTCCTCCTGATGCATCCTTCCATCTCTAGCAGCTTCCCCAGCAACAAGACGTATGGAGAGGTCCAGTTCTTCAACACCAACAACTACCACCAGGGAATAGACTGGTAATCTATGTTATTACATATCTATGATACAACTACCACCAGGGAAGAGACTGGTAATCTATGTTACTATATATCTATGATACAACTACCACCAGGGCATAGACTGGTAATCTATGTTACTATATATCTATGATACAACTACCACCAGGGAATAGACTGGTAATCTACATTACTATATATCTATGATACAACTACCACCAGTGAATAGACTGGCAATCTACATTATCTATGATACAACTACTACCAGGGAATAGACTGGTAATCTATGTTACTATATATCTATGATACAACTACCACCAGGGAATAGACTGGTAATCTACATTACTATATATCTATGATACAACTACCACTAGGGAATAAACTGGTAATCTATGTTATTGTATATCTATGATACAACTACCAGCCGGGAATAGACTGGTAATCTATGTTACTATATATCTATGATACAACTACCACCAGGGAATAGACTGGTAATCTATGTTATTACATATCTATGATACAACTACCAGCCGGGAATAGACTGGTAATCTATGTTATTATATATCTATGATACAACTACCAGCCGGGAATAGACTGGTAATCTATGTTATTAAATATCTATGATACAACTACCAGCCGGGAATAGACTGGTAATCTACATTACTATATATCTATGATACAACTACCACCAGTGAATAGACTGGCAATCTACATTATCTATGATACAACTACTACCAGGGAATAGACTGGTAATCTATGTTACTATATATCTATGATACAACTACCACCAGGGAATAGACTGGTAATCTACATTACTATATATCTATGATACAACTACCACTAGGGAATAAACTGGTAATCTATGTTATTGTATATCTATGATACAACTACCAGCCGGGAATAGACTGGTAATCTATGTTACTATATATCTATGATACAACTACCACCAGGGAATAGACTGGTAATCTATGTTATTACATATCTATGATACAACTACCAGCCGGGAATAGACTGGTAATCTATGTTATTATATATCTATGATACAACTACCAGCCGGGAATAGACTGGTAATCTATGTTATTAAATATCTATGATACAACTACCAGCCGGGAATAGACTGGTAATCTATGTTACTATATATCTATGATACAACTACCACCAGGGAATAGACTGGTAATCTATGTTATTATATATCTATGATACAACTACCACCAGGGAATAGACTGGTAATCTACCTTACTATATATCTATTATTGTACTTTCTGTCCAGGTATATGGAGTTGTTCCCGCTCCCATCTAACGTCACCAGTGACTTCCTGTTTGAGAAGAGCTCCGCCTACTTCCCCTCAGAAGACGCTCCTCGCCGCGCCGCCGCCCTGCTGCCTAAAGCCAAGATACTGACCGTGCTGATCAACCCCTCAGACAGGGCTTATAGCTGGTACCAGGTATACACACACACACACACACACACACACACACACACACACACACACACACACACACACACACACACACACACACACACACACACACACACGATGCCAAGATACTGACCGTGCTGATCAACCCCTCAGACAGGGCTTACAGCTGGTACCAGGTAAACACACGCACACACACACACACACACACACACACACACACACACACACACACACACACACACACACACAATGCCAAGATACTGACCGTGCTGATCAACCCCTCAGACAGGGCTTATAGCTGGTACCAGGTACACACACACACACACACACACACAACGACCGTAACACACACTCCTATTCAACTCAAACACAACAGGATGCAGAATTTGAGTTTTGAGTTTGACAGGAAGTGTGTTATTAAATCTGGCAGGTCAATTCCATTTTATTATTATTCAATTATTGATTTACTATTTAACGAGAGAAGAAGAACAAATTATTATTTACAATGATGGCCTACATCGCGTTTCTCTGGAAACAGTGTTGATATGGTCTTTTAATAACCTCAGTGTTGATATGGTCTTTTAATAACTTCAGTGTTGATATGGTCTGTTGATAACCTCAGTGTTGATATGGTCTGTTGATAACCTCAGTGTTGATATGGTCTTCAAATAACCTCAGTGTTGATATGGTCTTTTAATAACCTCAGTGTTGATATGGTCTGTTGATAACCTCAGTGTTGATATGGTCTGTTGATAACCTCAGTGTGGATATGGTCTGTTGATAACCTCAGTGTTGATATGGTCTTTAAATAACCTCAGTGTGGATATGGTCTTTTAATAACCTCAGTGTTGATATGGTCTGTTGATAACCTCAGTGTTGATATGGTCTTTTAATAACCTCAGTGTTGATATGGTCTGTTGATAACCTCAGTGTTGATATGGTCTTTTAATAACCTCAGTGTTGATATGGTCTTTAAATAACCTCAGTGTTGATATGGTCTTTTAATAACCTCAGTGTTGATATGGTCTGTTGATAACCTCAGTGTTGATATGGTCTGTTGATAACCTCAGTGTTGATATGGTCTGTTGATAACCTCAGTGTTAATATGGTCTTTTAATAACCTCAGTGTTGATATGGTCTTTTAATAACCTCAGTGTTGATATGGTCTTTTAATAACCTCAGTGTTGATATGGTATTTTAATAACCTCAGTGTTGATATGGTCTTTTAATAACCTCAGTGTTGATATGGTCTGTTGATAACCTCAGTGTTGATATGGTCTGTTGATAACCTCAGTGTTGATATGGTCTTTTAATAACCTCAGTGTTGATATGGTCTTTAAATAACCTCAGTGTTGATATGGTCTTTAAATAACCTCAGTGTTGATATGGTCTTTAAATAACCTCAGTGTTGATATGGTCTTTTAATAACCTCAGTGTTGATATGGTCTTTTAATAACCTCAGTGTTGATATGGTCTTTTAATAACCTCAGTGTTGATATGGTCTTTTAATAACCTCAGTGTTGATATGGTCTTTAAATAACCTCAGTGTGGATATGGTCTTTTAATAACCTCAGTGTTGATATGGTCTGTTGATAACCTCAGTGTTGATATGGTCTGTTGATAACCTCAGTGTTGATATGGTCTTTTAATAACCTCAGTGTTGATATGGTCTTTTAATAACCTCAGTGTTGATATGGTCTTTTAATAACCTCAGTGTTGATGTGGTCTTTAAATAACCTCAGTGTGGATATGGTCTTTTAATAACCTCAGTGTTGATATGGTCTTTTAATAACCTCAGTGTTGATATTGTCTTTTAATAACCTCAGTGTTGATATGGTCTTTTAATAACCTCAGTGTTGATATGGTCTTTTAATAACCTCAGTGTTGATGTGGTCTTTAAATAACCTCAGTGTGGATATGGTCTTTTAATAACCTCAGTGTTGATATGGTCTTTTAATAACCTCAGTGTTGATATGGTCTTTTAATAACCTCAGTGTTGATATGGTCTTTAAATAACCTCAGTGTTGATATGGTCTTTTAATAACCTCAGTGTTGATATGGTCTTTTAATAACCTCAGTGTTGATATGGTCTTTTAATAACCTCAGTGTTGATATGGTCTTTTAATAACCTCAGTGTTGATATGGTCTTTTAATAACCTCAGTGTTTAGAACAGACCGTTATTTATCCAACAACCATGTCATTTGATTGGCTTCTTTTTCAACATCTTCCAGGTCAACTTGAGGTTTCACTAATGCATTCTGGGAAATGTAGTATTCCCCCCCCCCCCCATATTGAACAACATGTGTCAGTGTCAATTGTTTCATCAATACTTGATGTATATAATGACATGTTTGATGTTTTATGATCACAATATACAACGAGTGGACAAAACATTAGGAACACCTGTTCCTTCCATGACCCAGACTGACCAGGTGTATCATTAGGAACACCTGCTCTCACCATGACCCAGACTGACCAGGTGTATCATTAGGAACACCTGCTCTCACCATGACACAGACTGACCAGGTGAATCATTAGGAACACCTGCTCTCACCATGACCCAGACTGACCAGGTGAATCATTAGGAACACCTGTTCTCTCCATGACCCAGACTGACCAGGTGAATCATTAGGAACACCTGCTCTCTCCATGACCCAGACTGACCAGGTGAATCATTAGGAACACCTGCTCTCTCCATGACCCAGACTGACCAGGTGAATCATTAGGAACACCTGTTCCTTCCATGACACAGACTGACCAGGTGAATCATTAGGAACACCTGGTCTCACCATGACCCAGACTGACCAGGTGAATCATTAGGAACACCTGCTCTCACCATGACCCAGACTGACCAGGTGTATCATTAGGAACACCTGCTCTCACCATGACCCAGACTGACCAGGTGAAACATTAGGAACACCTGCTCTCTCCATGACACAGACTGACCAGGTGAATCATTAGGAACACCTGCTCTCTCCATGACACAGACTGACCAGGTGAATCATTAGGAACACCTGCTCTCTCCGTGACACAGACTGACCAGGTGAATCATTAGGAACACCTGCTCTCTCCATGACACAGACTGACCAGGTGAATCCAGGTGAAAGATATGATCCCTTATTGATGTCACCTGTTAAATCCACTTCAATCAGTGTAGATGATGGGGAGGAGATGGGTTAAAGAAGGATTTTTAAGACTTGAGACAATTGAGACAGTGATTGTGTATGTGCGCCATTCAGAGGGTGAATGGGCAAGACAACAGGTTGAAGTGCCTTTGAACGGGGTGTGGCAGTAGGTACCAGGGGGTTTGTGTCAAGAACTGCAACGCTGCTGGGTTTTTCACGCTCAACAGTTTACCAAGCATGTCAAGAATGGTCCAACCACCCAAAAGACAAACTGTGGGAAGCATTGTAGTCAACATGGGTCAGTATCCCTGGGGAACGCTTTCAACACTTTCAACACCTTGTAGAGTCCCCGGCGAATCGAGGCTCCTCTGAGGGCAAACGGGGGGCTCAACTCAATATCAGAAAGGTGTTCTTAATGTTTTGTTCGCTCATTGTTTATCAAATTCAGTCTCCTGTTTACTACTTCAATTCAAATTCAAGGTGTGTGTGTGTGTGTGTGTGTGTGTGTGTGTGTGTGTGTGTGTGTGTGTGTGTGTGTGTGTGTGTGTGTGTGTGTGTGTGTGTGTGTTCTAACGCGGTGTATTTCAGCACCAGAAGGCTCATGAGGAACGCACCGGGTCGATGCTCTCCTTCTATGATGTCATCAGCGCTCGACGCGGGGCGCCGTCCAACATCCGATCACTACAGAACCTCTGTCTCACCCCGGGACTCTACAATACACACCTAGAGCGATGGCTAACACACTACCCTGTTGACCAGGTACACACCCCAGGACTGTACAATACACACCTAGAGAGATGGCTAACACACCTGGACTCTACAATACACCTAGAGAGATGGTTAACATCCCAGGACTCTACTATAGACACCTGGAGAGATGGTTAACACCCCAGGACTCTACTATAGACACCTAGAGAGATGGCTAACACACCAGGACTCTACTATAGACACCTAGAGAGATGGTTAACATCCCAGGACTCTACTATAGACACCTAGAGAGATGGTTAAGACTACAGGACTCTACTATAGACACCTAGAGAGATGGTTAACATCCCAGGACTCTACTATAGACACCTAGAGAGATGGCTAACACCCCAGGACTCTACTATACACACCTAGAGAGATGGCTAACACACCAGGACTCTACTATAGACATCTAGAGAGATGGTTAACACACCAGTACTCTACTATACACACCTAGAGAGATGGTTAACACACCTGGACTCTACTATAGACATCTAGAGAGATGGTTAACACACTACCCTGTTGACCAGGTACACACCCCAGGACTGTACAATACACACCTAGAGAGATGGTTAACACCCCAGGACTCTACTATACACACCTAGAGAGATGGTTAACATCCCAGGACTCTACTATAGACACCTAGAGAGATGGTTAAGACTACAGGACTCTACTATAGACACCTAGAGAGATGGTTAACATCCCAGGACTCTACTATAGACACCTAGAGAGATGGCTAACACCCCAGGACTCTACTATACACACCTAGAGAGATGGCTAACACACCAGGACTCTACTATACACACCTAGAGAGATGGCTAACACCCCAGGACTCTACTGTAGACACCTAGAGAGATGGTTAACACCCCAGGACTCTACTATACACACCTAGAGAGATGGCTAACACACTACCCTGTTGACCAGGTACACACCCCAGGACTCTACTATACACACCTAGAGAGATGGTTAACACCCCAGGACTCTACTGTAGACACCTAGAGAGATGGTTAACATCCCAGGACTCTACTATAGACACCTAGAGAAATGGTTAACATCCCAGGACTCTACTATAGACACCTAGAGAGATGGCTAACACCCCAGGACTCTACTATAGACACCTAGAGAAATGGATAACATCCCAGGACTCTACTATAGACACCTAGAGAGATGGTTAACACCCCAGGACTCTACTATACACACCTAGAGAGATGGTTAACACCCCAGGACTCTACTATACACACCTAGAGAGATGGTTAACACCCCAGGACTCTACTATAGACACCTAGAGAGATGGTTAACACACCTGGACTCTACAACACACCTAGAGAGATGGTTAACACACTACCCTGTTGACCAGGTACACATCCCAGGACTCTACTATAGACACCTAGAGAGATGGTTAACACACCAGGACTCTACTATACACACCTAGAGAGATGGTTAACACACCTGGACTCTACAACACACCTAGAGAGATGGTTAACACACTACCCTGTTGACCAGGTACACACCCCAGGACTGTACAATACACACCTAGAGAGATGGTTAACACACCTGGATTAACTTCTTGTTCTCAGATTTCAAAAAGGCTTTACGGCGAAAGCATACCATGCGATTATCTGAGAACAGCACCCAGCAGACAAATCATTACCAACAGTAACCAACCAAGTAGAAGAGTTACACAAGTCGGAAATAGAGATAAAATGAATCCCTTACCTTTGATGATCTCCATATGGTTGCACTCACAAGACTCCCATTTACTCAATAAATGTTAGTTTTGTTCGATAAAGTCCCTCTTTATATCCAAAAACCTCAGTTTTGTTTGTGCGTTTTGTTCAATAATCCACAGGCTCAAAGGCAGTCAAAACAGGCAAACATGTTTATAATCGATCCTTAGGTTGTTTTTAGTCGTAATAATCAATAATATTTCAACCGGACAAAATCTTTGTCAATATAAAAGGAAAACAAGAAAGGCTCTCTGTCGTGCATGAAAAACCTCTGGGACACTGCAGTGTCCACTCATTCAGAGTGACCTTACTCCCTCTTTTTTCAGACTACAAGCCTGAAACAATTTCTAAAGACTGTTGACATCTAGTGGAAGCCATAGGAACTGCAATTTGAGTCATAAGTCAATGGAATCCGTATAGGCAGCCAATGGAAAACTACAACCATAAAAAAATCCCACTTCCTGGATGGATTTTTCTCAGGTTTTCGCCTGCCAAACTTTGGAGTGTTTTCTATCCAAATCTACCAATGCATATCCTATCATAGCTTCTGGGCCTGAGTAGCAGGCAGTTTACTTTGGGCACGGAGGTGAAAATACTGCCCCCTAATGAAGTTTTAAAACGAATAACTTCCTATCACGTAGTATTATGTTCTAGTAATGTGTTGTGTGTGTGTGTGTGTGTGTGTGTGTGTGTGTGTGTGTGTGTGTGTGTGTGTGTGTGTGTGTGTGTGTGTGTGTGTGTGTGTGTGTGTGTATAGCTGATGGTTATAGATGGACAGCAGTTGAGGAGAGATCCAGCTGCAGTGATGGAGGAGGTCCAGAAGGTCCTGGGAATTACTCCTCACTACAACTACACACAGACTCTACGGTACACACACACACACACACACACACAGACACACACGCGCACACACAGACACACACGCGCACACACAGACACACACACACAGGCTCTCCTTTACGTTACATGACTCTCCCACGTTCTCTCTCTGAACTACTGTCTCTCTCCCACGTTCTCTCTCTCTCCCACGTTCTCTCTCTGAACTACTCTCTCTCCCACGTTCTCTCTCTCTCCCACGTTCTCTCTCTCTCCCTGAACTACTGTCTCTCTCCCACGTTCTCTCTCTCACCCACGTTCTCGCTCTCTCCCTGAACTACTGTCTCTCTCCCATGTTCTCTCTCTCTCCCACGTTCTCTCTCTCTCACGTTCTCTCTCTCTCTCTCCCTGAACTTCTCTCTCTCTCCCACGTTCTCTCTCTCTCCCACGTTCTTTCTCTCTCCCTGAACTACTGTCTCTCCCAAGTTCTCTCTCTCTCCCTGAACTACTGTCTCTCTCCCACGTTCTCTCTCTCTCCCATGTTCTCTCTCTCTCTCCCACGCTCTCTCTCTCTCTCCCACGTTCTCTCTCTCTCTCCCACGTTCTCTCTCTCCCTGAACTACTGTCTCTCTCCCACGCTCTCTCTCCCACGTTCTCTCTCTCTCCCACGTTCTCTCTCTCTCCCACATTCTCTCTCTCTCCCACGTTCTCTCTCTCTCCCACATTCTTTCTCTCCACGTTCTCTCTCTCTCTCCCACGTTCTCTCTCTATCTCCCACGTTCTCTCTCCCCTCTCTTTCTCTCTCTCTCCCACTCCTCTTTATCCTCCCTCTCTCTCTCTTTCTACCCCCTCTCTCTACCCTCTCTCCCTCTCCCTCTCTCTCTCTCCCTCTCTCTCTCTCTCTCTTTCTACCCCCTCTCTCTACCCTCTCTCTCTCCCTCTCCCTCTCCCCCTCTCTCTCTCCCTCTCCCTCTCTCTCTCCCTCTCCCTCTCTACCCCCTCTCCAGGTTTGACCAGCAGACGGGTTTGTGGTGTCAGCTTTTAGATGGGGGGAAGACTAAGTGTTTGTGGAGTAAAGGATTGGAGTATCCTCCTATGGAACCAGAGGTAACACACACACACACAATGACACACACACACACACTGACACACACACACTGACACACACATTGACACACACAACCATAGTCAATCCAGACGTAACACACACACACACACACACACTGACACACACACACACTGACACACACACTGACACACACACACTGACACACACACACACTGACACACACACACACACAACCATAGTCATTCCAGACGTAACACACACTGACACACACACACACACAACCACAGTCATACCAGAGGTAAAACACACTGACACACACAACCACAGTCATACCAGAGGTAAAACACACACACACACTGACACACACACTGACACACACAACCACAGTCAAACCAGAGGCTGTGGAGTTGGCGTGGTCAGATTTCCCACAGGGCTTTGCTGCAGGTTGGAAAACGTCAGGCAATCAGATCCTTACAGGAAGTTAGACCTCAATCAGATCCTTACAGGAAGTTATGACCTCAATCATATCCTTACAGGAAGTTATGACCTCAATTAGATCCTTACAGGAAGTTAGACCTCAATCAGATCCTTACAGGAAGTTATGACCTCAATCATATCCTTACAGGAAGTTAGACCTCAATCAGATCCTTACAGGAAGTTATGACCTCAATCAGATCCTTACAGGAAGTTAGACCTCAATCAGATCCTTACAGGAAGTTATGACCTCAATTAGATCCTTACAGGAAGTTAGACCTCAATCAGATCCTTACAGGAAGTTATGACCTCAATTAGATCCTTACAGGAAGTTAGACCTCAATCAGATCCATTACAGGAAGTTATGACCTCAATCAGATCCTTACAGGAAGTTATGACCTCAATCAGATCCTTACAGGAAGTTATGACCTCAATCAGATCCTTACAGGAAGTTATGACCTCATTGTGACGCACACCACACCACACAAAGAGAGATCGAAAGAAGATTTGAGGATACCCTTTATCTACCATCCCGTCATCCTCCCCCCTCTCTCTCTCTCTAGGCACGGTCCTACCTGTCCAGGTATTATAGTCTCTCTCTCTCTCTCTAGGCACGGTCCTACCTGTCCAGGTATTATAGTCTCTCTCTCTCTCTCTAGGCACGGTCCTACCTGTCCAGGTATTATAGTCTCTCTCTCTCTCTAGGCACGGTCCTACCTGTCCAGGTATTATAGTCTCTCTCTCTCTCTAGGCACGGTCCTACCTGTCCAGGTATTATAGTCTCTCTCTCTCTCTCTAGGCACGGTCCTACCTGTCCAGGTATTATAGTCTCTCTCTTTCTCGCTAGGCACGGTCCTACCTGTCCAGGTATTATAGTCTCTCTCTCTCTCTCTCTCGCTAGGCACGGTCCTACCTGTCCAGGTATTATAGTCTCTCTCTTTCTCGCTAGGCACGGTCCTACCTGTCCAGGTATTATAGTCTCTCTCTCTCACTCTCTCTAGGCAAGGTCCTACCTGTCCAGGTATTATAGTCTCTCTCTCTCTCTCTCCAGGCACGGTCCTACCTGTCCAGGTATTACAGTCTCTCTCTCTCCAGGCACGGTCCTACCTGTCCAGGTATTATCGTCTCTCTCTCTCTCTAGGCACGGTCCTACCTGTCCAGGTATTATCGTCTCTCTCTCTCTCTCTCTAGGCACGGTCCTACCTGTCCAGGTATTATAGTCTCTCTCTCTCTCTAGGCACGGTCCTACCTGTCCAGGTATTATAGTCTCTCTCTCTCTCGCTCTCTCTCTCTCTCTCTCTAGGCACAGTCCTACCTGTCCAGGTATTATAGTCACTCTCTCTCTCTCTCGCTCTCTAGGCACGGTCCTACCTGTCCAGGTATTATAGTCTCTCTCTCTCTCTCTCTCTCTCTCTCTCTAGGCACGGTCCTACCTGTCCAGGTATTATAGTCTCTCTCTCTCTCTCTCTCTCTCTCTCTCTAGGCAAGGTCCTACCTGTCCAGGTATTATAGTCTCTCTCTCTCTCTCTCTCTCTCTCTCTCTCTCTAGGCACGGTCCTACCTGTCCAGGTATTATAGTCTCTCTCTCTCTCTCTCTCTCTCTCTCTCTCTAGGCACGGTCCTACCTGTCCAGGTATTATAGTCTCTCTCTCTCTCTCTCTCTCTCTCTCTCTCTAGGCACGGTCCTACCTGTCCAGGTATTATAGGGAACACAACATAGACCTGTCCAAGCTGCTCCACCGGCTGGGTCAGCCTCTCCCCTCCTGGCTGAGAGAGGAACTACAGAAGGTCAGTTAACAGGGTTAGAGTTCAGGGGACACCGGCTGGGTCAGCCTTTCCCCTCCTGGCTGAGAGAGGAACTACAGAAGGTCAGATAACCTCTAACCCTACCAGCAGCCCAGGTTCATAGGTCAGGTGTTAAAGGTCAGGGACCATTAAGAGGAAGAGGGCGTGACCTTTCTGTGACCTCCCAACCCCGTGGTGAACCTGAGGATGGAAGAGAAATCATGAACTATGAACAATGAACTCTGTCCTGGCTTGACCTCACAGAGGAGAAGAGATACTAGATCACTGATATCTGGATGGATAACTGGATATCTTGGTCTCTGAACTCAGAGAGATTAGAGGGATGACTGACCTCTGGAACAGAACTGTGTTTCAGTTAATGGACTGGAGAGAGACCTATAGCCCACTCTCCATCCACCTCCCTCTCTTCCTCTCTCTCTCCATCCACCTCCCTCTCTTCTTCTCTCTCTCCATCCCTCCTCTGCCTCTCTCCATCCTTCTCCCTCTCTTCTTCTCTCTCCATCCCTCCTCTGCCTCTCTCCATCCTTCTCCCTCTCTTCTTCTCTCTCTCCATCCCTCCTCTGCCACTCTCCATCCTTCTCCCTCTCTTCTTCTCTCTCTCCATCCTTCTCCCTCTCTTCTTCTCTCTCTCCATCCTTCTCCCTCTACGCCATCTTGAACACAGACACACAGTGGAACCTCAACATTGTTCAGTCCCAAGGAGCCAAAGACCTGATGATCTGTAGTTGTGGATCTACAATGGACCTGGAACATGGCAGACCCTGGAGCTAACAACACCACCACCACCAGACACCACCACCACGACCAGACACCACCACCACGACCAGACACCACCACCACGACCAGACACCACCACCACGACCAGACACCACCACCACCACGACCAGATACCACCACCACCACGACCAGACACCAACACCACCACGACCAGACACCACCACCACGACCAGACACCACCACCACGACCAGACACCACCACCACGACCAGACACCACCCCCTCTATACTCGTGGTCTGAGTCTGGTGGTGTCTCATATCAGATATCCACAGAGGAACCCGACCAGACACCACCCCCTCTATACTCCTGGTCTGAGCCTGGTGGTGTCTCATATCAGATATCCCCAGAGGAACCCGACCAGACACCACCCCCTCTATACTCCTGGTCTGAGTCTGGTGGTGTCTCATATCAGATATCCCCAGAGGAACCCGACCAGACACCACCCCCTCTATACTCCTGGTCTGAGTCTGGTGGTGTCTCATATCAGATATCCCCAGAGGAACCCGACCAGACACCACCCCCTCTATACTCCTGGTCTGAGTCTGGTGGTGTCTCATATCAGATATCCCCAGAGGAACCCGACCAGACACCACCCCCTCTATACTCCTGGTCTGAGTCTGGTGGTGTCTCATATCAGATATATCCAGAGGAACCCGACCAGACACCACCCCCTCTATACTCCTGGTCTGAGTCTGGTGGTGTCTCATATCAGATATCCCCAGAGGAACCCGACCAGACACCACCCCCTCTATACTCCTGGTCTGAGTCTGGTGGTGTATCATATCAGATATCCCCAGAGGAACCCGACCAGACACCACCCCCTCTATACTCCTGGTCTGAGTCTGGTGGTGTCTCATATCAGATATCCCCAGAGGAACCCAACCAGACACCACCCCCTCTATACTCCTGGTCTGAGCCTCATAGACTGATGCGTCAAACTTGTCTCATTCAAATCAAACAGTATTTCTAGTCAATCATCTCTGTGTATCATTTTATCACAGTAGTCTGTTGTCAGTAACACTAGGGTCTGTTGTCAGTAACACTAGGGCTGGGTCTGTTGTCAGTAACACTAGGGTCTGTTGTCAGTAACACTAGGGTATGTTGTCAGTAACACTAGGGTCTGTTGTCAGTAACACTAGGGTCTGTTGTCAGTAACACTAGGGCTGGGTCTGTTGTCAGTAACACTAGGGTCTGTTGTCAGTAACACTAGGGTTGGGTCTGTTGTCAGTAACACTAGGGTCTGTTGTGAGTAACACTAGGACTGGGTCTGTTGTCAGTAACACTAGGACTGGGTCTGTTGTCAGTAACACTAGGACTGGGTCTGTTGTCAGTAACACTAGGGTCTGTTGTCAGTAACACTAGGGTTGGGTCTGTTGTCAGTAACACTAGGACTGGGTCTGTTGTCAGTAACACTAGGGTCTGTTGTCAGTAACACTAGGGTTGGGTCTGTTGTCAGTAACACTAGGACTGGGTCTGTTGTCAGTAACACTAGGGTCTGTTGTCAGTAACACTAGGACTGGGTCTGTTGTCAATAACACTAGGGTCTGTTGTCAGTAACACTAGGACTGGGTCTGTTGTCAGTAACACTAGGACTGGGTCTGTTGTCAGTAACAATAGGGTCTGTTGTCAGTAACACTAGGACTGGGTCTGTTGTCAGTAACACTAGGGTCTGTTGTCAGTAACACTAGGACTGGGTCTGTTGCCAGTAACACTAGGGCTGGGTCTGTTGTCAGTAACACTAGGACTGGGTCTGTTGTCAGTAACACTAGGACTGGGTCTGTTGTCAATAACAATAGGGTCTGTTGTCAGTAACACTAGGACTGGGTCTGTTGTCAGTAACACTAGGACTGGGTCTGTTGTCATTAACACTAGGACTGGGTCTGTTGTCAGTAACACTAGGACTGGGTCTGTTGTCAGTAACACTAGGACTGGGTCTGTAGTCAATAACAATAAGGTCTGTTGTCAGTAACACTAGGACTGGGTCTGTTTTCAGTAACACTAGGACTGGGTCTGTTGTCAGTAACACTAGGACTGGGTCTGTTGTCAGTAACACTAGGACTGGATCTGTTGTCAGTAACAATAGGGTCTGTTGTCAGTAACACTAGGGTCTGCTGTCAGTAACACTAGGACTGGGTCTGTTGTCAGTAACACTAGGACTGGGTCTGTTGTCAGTAACACTAGGACTGGGTCTGTTGTCAGTAACAATAAGGTCTGTTGTCAGTAACACTAGGACTGGGTCTGTTGTCAGTAACACTAGGACTGGGTCTGTTGTCAGTAACAATAAGGTCTGTTGTCAGTAACACTAGGACTGGGTCTGTTGTCAGTAACAATAGGGTCTGTTGTCAGTAACACTAGGGTCTGCTGTCAGTAACACTAGGACTGGGTCTGTTGTCAGTAACACCAGGACTGGGTCTGTTGTCAGTAACACTAGGGTCTGTTGTCAGTAACACTAGGACTGGGTCTGTTGTCAGTAACAATAACGTCTGTTGTCAGTAACACTAGGACTGGGTCTGTTGTCAGTAACACTAGGACTGGGTCTGTTGTCAGTAACACTACGGTCTGTTGTCAGTAACAGTAGGGTCTGTTGTCAGTAACACTAGGACTGGGTCTGTTGTCAGTAACACTAGGACTGAGTCTGTTGTCAGTAACACTAGGACTGGGTCTGTTGTCAGTAACACTAGGACTGGGTCTGTAACACTAGGGTCTGTTGTCAGTAACACGAGGACTGGGTCTGTTGTCAGTAACACTAGGGCTGGGTCTGTTGTCAGTAACACTAGGACTGGGTCTGTTGTCAGTAACACTAGGGCTGGGTCTGTTGTCAGTAACACTAGGACTGGGTCTGTTGTCTGACAATTCTACCAGTCTCTGCTACAGTGGGTTTCTACCAGTCTCTACTACAGTGGGATTCAACCAGTCTCTGCTACAGTGGGATTCTACCAGTCTCTACTACAGTGGGATTCTACCAGTCTCTACTACAGTGGGATTCTACCAGTCTCTACTACAGTGGGATTCTACCAGTCTCTGCTACAGTGGGATTCTACCAGTCTCTACTACAGTGGGATTCTACCAGTCTCTACTACAGTGGGATTCTACCAGTCTCTACTACAGTGGGATTCTACCAGTCTCTGCTACAGTGGGATTCTACCAGTCTCTACTACAGTGGGATTCTACCAGTCTCTACTACAGTGGGATTCTACCAGTCTCTGCTACAGTGGGATTCTACCAGTCTCTACTACAGTGGGATTCTACCAGTCTCTACTACAGTAGGATTATACCAGTCTCTGATACAGTGGGATTCTACCAGTCTCTACTACAGTGGGATTCTACCAGTATCTACTACAGTAGGATTATACCAGTCTCTGCTACAGTGGGATTCTACCAGTCTGTACCAGTCTCTACTACAATGGGATTCTACCAGTCTCTACTACAGTTGGATTCTACCAGTCTCTGCTACAGTGGGATTCTACCAGTCTCTACTACAGTGGGATTCTACCAGTCTCTACCAGTCTCTACTACAGTGGGATTCCACCAGTCTCTGCTACAGTGGGATTCTACCAGTCTCTGCTACAGTGGGATTCTACCAGTCTCTACTACAGTGTGATTCTACCAGTCTCTACTACAGTGTGATTCTACCAGTCTCTACTTCAGTGGGATTCTACCAGTCTCTACTACATTGGGATTCTACCAGTCTCTACTACAGTGGGATTCTACCAGTCTCTACTACAGTGGGATTCTACCAGTCTCTGCTACAGTGGGATTCTACCAGTCTCTACTACAGTGGGATTCTACCAGTCTCTACCACAGTGGGATTCTACCAGTCTCTACTACAGTGGGATTCTACCAGTCTCTGCTGATTCTACCAGTCTCTACTACAGTGGGATTCTACCAGTCTCTACTACAGTAGGATTATACCAGTCTCTGCTTCAGTGGGATTCTACCAGTCTCTACTACAGTGGGATTCTACCAGTCTCTGCTACAGTGGGATTCTACCAGTCTCTACTACAGTGGGATTCTACCAGTCTCTGCTGATTCTACCAGTCTCTACTACAGTGGGATTCTACCAGTCTCTACTACAGTAGGATTATACCAGTCTCTGTTTCAGTGGGATTCTACCAGTCTCTACTACAGTGGGATTCTACCAGTCTCTGCTACAGTGGGATTCTACCAGTCTCTACTACAGTGGGATTCTACCAGTCTCTACTACAGTGGGATTCTACCAGTCTCTACTACAGTGGGATTCTACCAGTCTCTACCACAGTGGGATTCTACCAGTCTCTACTACAGTGGGATTCTACCAGTCTCTACTGATTCTACCAGTCTCTACTACAGTGGGATTCTACCAGTCTCTACTACAGTGGGAGTCTACCAGTCTCTGCTCCAGTGGGATTCTACCAGTCTCTGATACAGTGGGATTCTACCAGTCTCTACTACTGTGGGATTCTACCAGTCTCTACTGATTCTACCAGTCTCTACTGATTCTACCAGTCTCTGCTACAGTGGGATTCTACCGGTCTCTACTACTGTGGGATTCTACCAGTCTCTACTGATTCTACCAGTCTCTACTGATTCTACCAGTCTCTACTACAGTGTGATTCTACCAGTCTCTACTGATTCTACCAGTCTCTAATGATTCTACCAGTCTCTAATGATTCTACCAGTCTCTACTACAGTGGGATTCTACCAGTCTCTACTGATTCTACCAGTCTCTACTGATTCTACCAGTCTCTACTACAGTGTGATTCTACCAGTCTCTACTGATTCTTCCCGTCTCTAATGATTCTACCAGTCTCTAATGATTCTACCAGTCTCTAATGATTCTACCAGTCTCTACTGATTCTACCAGTCTCTACTACAGTGTGATTCTACCAGTCTCTACTGATTCTACCAGTCTCTCATGATTCTACCAGTCTCTAATGATTCTACCAGTCTCTAATGATTCTACCAGTCTCTACTGATTATACCAGTCTCTACTACAGTGGGATTCTACCATTCTCTACTGATTATACCAGTCTCTGCTACAGTGGGATTCTACCAGTCTCTACTGATTATACCAGTCTCTACTACAGTGTGATTCTACCAGTCTCTACTGATTATACCAGTCTCTACTACAGTGTGATTCTACCAGTCTCTATAAAAGTGTGATTCTACCAGTCTCTACTGATTCTACCAGTCTCTAATGATTCTACCAGTCTCTACTGATTCTACCAGTCTCTACTGATTCTACCAGTCTCTACTACAGTGTGATTCTACCAGTCTCTACTGATTCTACCAGTCTCTACTACAGTGGGATTCTACCAGTCTCTACTACAGTGGGATTCTACCAGTCTCTACTACAGTAGGATTATACCAGTCTCTGATACAGTGGGATTCTACCAGTCTCTACTACAGTGGGATTCTACCAGTATCTACTACAGTAGGATTATACCAGTCTCTGCTACAGTGGGATTCTACCAGTCTGTACCAGTCTCTACTACAATGGGATTCTACCAGTCTCTACTACAGTTGGATTCTACCAGTCTCTGCTACAGTGGGATTCTACCAGTCTCTACTACAGTGGGATTCTACCAGTCTCTACCAGTCTCTACTACAGTGGGATTCCACCAGTCTCTGCTACAGTGGGATTCTACCAGTCTCTGCTACAGTGGGATTCTACCAGTCTCTACTACAGTGTGATTCTACCAGTCTCTACTACAGTGTGATTCTACCAGTCTCTACTTCAGTGGGATTCTACCAGTCTCTACTACATTGGGATTCTACCAGTCTCTACTACAGTGGGATTCTACCAGTCTCTACTACAGTGGGATTCTACCAGTCTCTGCTACAGTGGGATTCTACCAGTCTCTACTACAGTGGGATTCTACCAGTCTCTACCACAGTGGGATTCTACCAGTCTCTACTACAGTGGGATTCTACCAGTCTCTGCTGATTCTACCAGTCTCTACTACAGTGGGATTCTACCAGTCTCTACTACAGTAGGATTATACCAGTCTCTGCTTCAGTGGGATTCTACCAGTCTCTACTACAGTGGGATTCTACCAGTCTCTGCTACAGTGGGATTCTACCAGTCTCTACTACAGTGGGATTCTACCAGTCTCTGCTGATTCTACCAGTCTCTACTACAGTGGGATTCTACCAGTCTCTACTACAGTAGGATTATACCAGTCTCTGTTTCAGTGGGATTCTACCAGTCTCTACTACAGTGGGATTCTACCAGTCTCTGCTACAGTGGGATTCTACCAGTCTCTACTACAGTGGGATTCTACCAGTCTCTACTACAGTGGGATTCTACCAGTCTCTACTACAGTGGGATTCTACCAGTCTCTACCACAGTGGGATTCTACCAGTCTCTACTACAGTGGGATTCTACCAGTCTCTACTGATTCTACCAGTCTCTACTACAGTGGGATTCTACCAGTCTCTACTACAGTGGGAGTCTACCAGTCTCTGCTCCAGTGGGATTCTACCAGTCTCTGATACAGTGGGATTCTACCAGTCTCTACTACTGTGGGATTCTACCAGTCTCTACTGATTCTACCAGTCTCTACTGATTCTACCAGTCTCTGCTACAGTGGGATTCTACCGGTCTCTACTACTGTGGGATTCTACCAGTCTCTACTGATTCTACCAGTCTCTACTGATTCTACCAGTCTCTACTACAGTGTGATTCTACCAGTCTCTACTGATTCTACCAGTCTCTAATGATTCTACCAGTCTCTAATGATTCTACCAGTCTCTACTACAGTGGGATTCTACCAGTCTCTACTGATTCTACCAGTCTCTACTGATTCTACCAGTCTCTACTACAGTGTGATTCTACCAGTCTCTACTGATTCTTCCCGTCTCTAATGATTCTACCAGTCTCTAATGATTCTACCAGTCTCTAATGATTCTACCAGTCTCTACTGATTCTACCAGTCTCTACTACAGTGTGATTCTACCAGTCTCTACTGATTCTACCAGTCTCTCATGATTCTACCAGTCTCTAATGATTCTACCAGTCTCTAATGATTCTACCAGTCTCTACTGATTATACCAGTCTCTACTGATTATACCAGTCTCTACTACAGTGGGATTCTACCATTCTCTACTGATTATACCAGTCTCTGCTACAGTGGGATTCTACCAGTCTCTACTGATTATACCAGTCTCTACTACAGTGTGATTCTACCAGTCTCTATAAAAGTGTGATTCTACCAGTCTCTACTGATTCTACCAGTCTCTAATGATTCTACCAGTCTCTACTGATTCTACCAGTCTCTACTGATTCTACCAGTCTCTACTACAGTGTGATTCTACCAGTCTCTACTGATTCTACCAGTCTCTACTACAGTGGGATTCTACCAGTCTCTACTGATTCTACCAGTCTCTACTACAGTGGGATTCTACCAGTCTCTACTGATTCTACCAGTCTCTACTACAGTGGGATTCTACCAGTCTCTACTGATTCTACCAGTCTCTACTACAGTGGGATGTCTCTTGTTATTTAAACTTTGTTTCATTTTACAAGTATTTAAAAAAAAAAAAAATTCAGACGTTCTGATGCATAATTTCTTTTCCTTTTTCATACATTCCTTCGTAGCTCTCAGAACATGAAGGTGTTGATCCAACTTGGTCGGATTATAAAATACATGTACAACCATGGGGGGGGGGGGGGGGGTCCCTGTTTAGCATGTTATTGGGGCATTAATATGTGGAACATCAGTTTGCAAACTACGTAAAAATATTTCTGTTAATAAAGCTGCATACAAACATGGTCTCTTGTTTCCTTTCCTGAGTACGGCAGCTCCAAAATGCAGGTGTTTCAGCCCAGCTCAGTGCTCTCTGTGGTGGGGCAGCCAGCAGTGTGTAGGGGTTGGTAATGTTCTCTAGTTGCGCCGTGATTTGGCTCAGTGTTCTGTCACTCACGGGGACACTACGTCACCGCCAAATCTAAGGGTAGAGCTTGAAAATTCACGCCCCTAGGGTGATGTCGTGGAGTTACATTAGAAGTGCCCATCCAAGAAGGCTCAAGGTCATTGGCCACAGATAAAATGATGTCAAATCACGTCGTATCTACCGCAGCTTTTGATTGGACTGATCAAGTCAACATCACACTTTCAAAATCTTAGCTATCAGTCATCATCATGAATCAAGGACGACAATCTACTGGCAAATCCTTTTCAGTCCTTGTCATATGAAGGGAAATTATAGATGAAACTTATCGGTTCTCATCAGCCATTGGACATAAACATTACACAACAAGTTGCAAATTCAACAATGAGTGGTTTGGAAGGCATCAGTGGCTAACTGCATTTCAAACCAACCAATAGCCTGCTATTCAGGGGAGTGGGTGTGGCCCCGTCTGGGTTTAATAGGGAAACCCCCTTTTTACCAATTTTCTCCTAAATGACACACCCAAATCTAACTGCCTGTAGCTCAGGCCCTGAAGCAAGGATATGCATATTCTTGGTACCATTTGAAAGGAAACACTTTGAAGTTTGTGGAAATGTGAATTGAATGTAGGAGAATATAACACAATAGATCTGGTAGAAGAAAATACAAAGAAAAAAACGTATCTACCACCATCTTTGAAATGCAACAGAAAGGTCGTAGTTCTAGCCAAAAAACAACCGTTTTCCTCCAGCCATCACTCTGGTTGTATTTCCGATAGTGTCCACAAGATGGCAGCAGTGTATCTGCAAAGTTTCAGATGGATAACTTGGAGTATGATAATAACTTGGAGTATGAATGAACAACAAGACTTTTAGTGTTCCAGGTTACATTTTGGGCAAATCGTGAAGGAGACATTTGCATTCATATTCCATTTTTCTGTCATTTTTCTGTCTGTATGTATACTTGGACTTTGATTTAGCTTTCCAAGTATTAGTAGTCATATTGTAAGTTTAACATTTGCAAAACAGCCAGTTTTCATAACTTCATATCTGACTCTCATACGTTGTGTCAAAAAGGCTAAAGGTTAGCGCAGATAACCCCGTTTCTGGAAGCTCCCGTAAAACTGCCACAGACCTTTCTACCTGGCTACCCCAACTATCAGATAACCCCGTTTCTGGAAGCTCCCGTAAAACTGCCACAGACCTTTCTACCTGGCTACCCCAACTATCAGATAACCCCGTTTCTGGAAGCTCCCGTAAAACTGCCACAGACCTTTCTACCTGGCTACTATCCTGCCCTATCCTGCCCTATCCTGCCCTATCCTACCCTATCCTGCCCTATCCTGCCCTATCCTGCCCTATCCTACCCTATCCTGCCCTATCCTGCCCTATCCTACCCTATCCTGCCCTATCCTGCCCTATCCTGCCCTATCCTGCCCTATCCTGCCCTATCCTGCCCTATCCTACCCTATCCTGTCTGTCTGTCTGTCTGTCTGTCTGTCTGTCTGTCTGTCAGACAGACAGACAGACACACAGACACACAGACAGACAGACAGACAGACAGACAGAATTTTTTCACAATTTCGTCGAGTAGAGATTTCAGACTCTGAATGTTGACCATGTTGATGAAGTGTAACATCCAGTTAGACAATCGACCTGCCTCTAGCTCTACTCTAGGGTAGACAGTGCTGTTGGGTTTTTGACTTCCTCTACTAGACAATGAGCATCTAAACCGGTTGCTCAACATATTCTGTTGCTATCGAACAGGCAATCAAAACATGCATAAACAACAGCCAAACTGATGGAACGATAGAGAGACAGACAGCGAGACAGAGAGACAGACAGACAGAGAGACAGACAGACAGACAGACAGACATTATGAATTCCGGTTTCCGAGCTGGTCACCACCTTGTGGTGGCATTTTTCTGCTAGAAAATTGTCTAACTGGACGTTACACTTCATCAAGTCATCTCTACTCGACGAAATAGTGAAAAAATTGGCAGAAGGGGGCAGTTTTTATCTAATAATCGCTCTCGTCTTCATTCACTATGCTGTGTTTTCATGTAGAGTTTGTTTGCAGTTGCAAACCTGGAGGTCTCTCTGACCATCACTGTTACATTTACATCATGACTGTTCTGTTGTTTTTCCTCGTTCTCTGGACGGATCAGATGTTCAAAAGATTATGTCGGTTCACATGCAGAATGAGGCCCAAATGTCATTTTGTCTGTACACTGTTATCACTTCTGGGTAAGTCAACCTGTGTTGGGTTGCTCTGGGTTGCGTCTGTGCTCATCGATGGAGACTGGTATGTGTGCTGTGGAAACAATCTCCCTCCAGAGAAAGTTGATCTTCCCTGCAAAAGAGATGAGCTCAACCCTGAAGACCAAAATACCCTGGCTAAACTCAGAAATGATTCGTTGGTGAGTGCCTCATCGTATTCTTCTATTCTTGTAATTTACTGCTCTGTGCTACAGATTTCTGAAGAGGTGGTGATAGTTAGTGATGCCGGAGCTTCGACGTGGGACGGGTTCGTCATCTATAATAATTTGACTGTTCTAAATTATTTTGTACAGCAAGTAACCCAAAAATAAAAGTCCAAGACTCAAACTGTTGATTTCTGAGGTGGGCAGGAGGTAATTAAATTAGAGGAATGAAATACAGTTTGTCAGATTAAACCTTACATGAACTATAAGTCAGTAAAGTGTCTCCAAGTCTAAAGACCTACAAAGCCGAACAAATCTGAACGACTATTTACATCCTAGTGTGAAGTCCCGCCCCTCTGAATATTTACATCCTAGGGTGAAGTCCCGCCCCTCTGAATATTTACATCCTAGTGTGAAGTCCCGCCCCCTAAATCATGAATATTTACATCCTAGTGTGAAGTCCCGCCCCCTAAATCATGAATATTTACATCCTAGTGTGAAGTCCCGCCCCTCTGAATATTTACATCCTGGTGTGAAGTCCCGCCCCTCTGAATATTTACATCCTAGTGTGAAGTCCCGCCCCTCTGAATATTTACATCCTAGTGTGACGTCCCGCCTCCTAAATTAACAAGGTGTGAAAGACATTTTGACAGATAACTACTAATGTGTTTGTCATCATTGTCTTTCAGGTTGTTGGTTTGTGTATTGCGCTGGGTGTTGCTGTTTTGTTGATCCTGTCTATCATACATCGATGCTGTGCTAAAGGTTGTAGGAGGTGGTGTCAGAACAATGGATATCAACCTCTGAACCCGAATTCGTCTGGGAGTCAGAACTCGTCTGGGAGTCAGAACCCGTCTGAGAGTCAGAACCCGTCTGAGAGTCAGAACCCGTCTGGGAGTCAGAACTCGTATGGGAGTCAGAACCCGTCTGAGAGTCAGAACCCGTCTGGGAGTCAGAACCCGTCTGAGAGTCAGAACCCGTCTGAGAGTCAGAACCCGTCTCAGAGTCAGAACGCGTCTGAGAGTCAGAACCCGTCTGAGAGTCAGAACCCGTCTGAGAGTCAGAACCCGTCTGAGAGTCAGAACTCGTCTGGGAGTCAGAACCCGTCTGAGAGTCAGAACCCGTCTGAGAGTCAGAACGCGTCTGAGAGTCAGAACCCGTCTGGGAGTCAGAACCCGTCTGGGAGTCAGAACGCGTCTGAGAGTCGGAGTGATCACAATACCTACTGTTGTGTTACATTTTGTGAGACTTGTTGTAAATCTTATCACATGAATTTATTTGAGGAGAGTATTTTGGAACAAACTGAAATAAAAATAAGAGACATTTTAAAGGAGAAAGCTGAAGAGTATGTGTCTCGTGAAGTGAGCAAAATAATACCCCTTACTCAGACAACGAATGAAGACCCGAATGTAAATAGTGATGTGGGGGAAAATAACCCACCAGTGTCCGTTCCAGAGACTCAGAGAGGTGAGGGGGCAGTAGGAGACGATCATACATTTGATTGGGATAAAATATCGGATTTAGCTTTTGACATAATTGATCATTTACATAAACGTCCAACACCACCTCCAACACGATCTTCAACACCACCTCCAGTACCACCTCCAACACAATCTTCAACACGACCTTCAACACGACCTTCAACACAATCTTCAACACGACCTTCAGCACAATCTTCAACACGACCTTCAACACAATCTTCAACACGACCTTCAACACAATCTTCAACACCACCAGAGGGAGCAATACAAATCAATACAACAAGTATCTGAAGCAGTTAATGATCTGAAATATATGAAAGATGGGGAAAAAAACTTACAAAATAACTGTTCAGGAAGTTGATGAGTGTTGAATTGTTAAATGATGAAATTGTAAAGATGGTCATTAACTGTGATTATTATGATCATCTGTGAATATTATGATTATTATGATTATCTGTGATTATTATGATTATTATGATTATCTGTGAATATTATGATTATTATGATTATCTGTGATTATTATGATTATCTGTGATTATTATGATTATCTGTGAATATTATGATTAGGATTGTCTCTGTTGTTGTTTTTATTGTTTTGTTTAAAAATCATTGAAGTGGACAGTTTATTAGGTCATCTAGTACCCCCCTCATGAAAGTCTCAATGCCTGTCTTCCTGTTTTATATAGCAAGCAACAGCCACGTGACTCACTAGGAGCGAACCATTTTCGTGTACAGGATGGTGTACCTAATAAACTGGCCACTGAGTGTATATTCAGATTTCATATATTTTCTGATTTTCCAGACACTGACCTATAATGACATTTGACATCTATAATGTTGATTAATGTTGGTTGGAAAAATACGAAAAAGTATTTGAAAAACATGTAATTTTTTTAAAAATAATAATTTAGCCTTACATATGATTCTGTGTGTGAGTGTAATGTGGGGATTTGACCACAGGGGGGTGCTGTTGTGTCACATATGATCCTGTGTGTTAGTGTGATGTGGGGATTTGACCACAGGGGGGTGGTGTTGTCTCACATATGATTCTGTGTGTGAGTGTAATGTGGGGATTTGACCACAGGGGGGTGCTGTTGTCTCACATATGATTCTGTGTGTTAGTGTGATGTGGGGATTTGACCACAGAGGACGTCTCATATATGATTCTGTGTTTGTGTATGTAAAATGACATAATAAACCCAGTCATATCTCCTCCCTTTGACTGACATTGAAAATGTTTTTAGTCAGCATTAGAAAGAATGTGGGTCCAGAAAACTGGAGAATATTAAAGACTAAAACTGGTTCTGTTCATTTGTTAAAACATGTTTTATTTATTTAACCTTTATTTAACTAGGCAAGTCAATTAAGAACAAATTCTTATTTACAATGACGGCCTACACCGGCCAAACCCGGACGACGCTGGGCCAATCCCGCCAGGTTGTGATACAGCCTGGATAGCAGGCTGTAATAAAATATTCCATTATCTTTCATTGGTAGGATATTCTAGAGCGTATGTCGTAGCAAGTGTCATGTTTTAAACACATTTATATTACAATTATTATTCCATCAAATCACATCCTGAAACTCAGTGGTTATTTTATTTTCACCTGTATTTAACCAGGTAGGAGGGTTGAGAACACCTTTATTTAACCAGGTAGGAGAGGTGAGAACACCTTTATTTCAACCAGGTAGGATAGTTGAGAACACCTGTATTTAACCAGGTAGGAGAGTTGAGAACACCTTTATTTAACCAGGTAGACTAGTTGAGAACACCTTTATTTAACCAGGTAGGAGAGGTGAGAACACCTTTATTTAACCAGGTAGGAGGGTTGAGAACACCTTTATTTAACCAGGTAGGAGAGGTGAGAACACCTTTATTTAACCAGGTAGGAGGGTTGAGAACACCTTTATTTCAACCAGGTAGGAGAGTTGAGAACACCTTTATTTAACCAGGTAGGAGAGTTGAGAACACCTTTATTTAACCAGGTAGGAGAGGTGAGAACACCTTTATTTAACCAGGTAGGAGGGGTGAGAACACCTTTATTTAACCAGGTAGGAGAGGTGAGAACACCTTTATTTAACCAGGTAGGAGGGTTGAGAACACCTTTATTTAACCAGGTAGGAGAGGTGAGAACACCTTTATTTAACCAGGTAGGAGGGTTGAGAACACCTTTATTTCAACCAGGTAGGAGAGTTGAGAACACCTTTATTTAACCAGGTAGGAGAGTTGAGAACACCTTTATTTAACCAGGTAGGAGGGTTAAGAACACCTTTATTTAACCAGGTAGGAGGGTTGAGAACACCTTTATTTAACCAGGTAGGAGAGTTGAGAACACCTTTATTTAACCAGGTAGGAGGGTTGAGAACACCTTTATTTAACCAGGTAGGAGAGTTGAGAACAAGTTCTCATTTACAACTGCGACCTGGCCAAGATAAAGCAAAGCAGTACGACACAAACAACAACACAGAGTTACACATAAAAACGTACAGTCAATAACACAATAGAAAAGTCTATATACAGTGTGTGCAAATGAGGTGAGATAAGGGAGATAAGGGAGGTGAAGGCCATAAATAGGCCATAGTGGCAAAGTAAATATAATATAGCAATTAAAACACTGGAATGGTCGAATGAGAAAGCCTGCCAGCTCTTTACGATGTAGGACGAGTCTTCAACCAGGAGCCAAGAGGTAGCTGATGTGTGGGATGGAGTGGTAGCAGTTCTTTACGATGTAGGACGAGTCTTCAACCAGGAGCCAAGAGGTAGCTGATGTGTGGGATGGAGTGGTAGGAGTTCTTTATGATGTAGGACGAGTCTTCAACCAGGAGCCAAGAGGTAGCTGATGTGTGGGATGGAGTGGTAGCAGCTCTTTACGATGTAGGACGAGTCTTCAACCAGGAGCCAAGAGGTAGCTGATGTGTGGGATGGAGTGGTAGCAGTTCTTTACGATGTAGGACGAGTCTTCAACCAGGAGCCAAGAGGTAGCTGATGTGTGGGATGGAGTGGTAGCAGCTCTTTACGATGTAGGACGAGTCTTCAACCAGGAGCCAAGAGGTAGCTGATGTGTGGGATGGAGTGGTAGCAGCTCTTTACGATGTAGGACGAGTCTTCAACCAGGAGCCAAGAGGTAGCTGATGTGTGGGATGGAGTGGTAGCAGCTCTTTACGATGTAGGACGAGTCTTCAACCAGGAGCCAAGAGGTAGCTGATGTGTGGGATGGAGTGGTAGCAGCTCTTTACGATGTAGGACGAGTCTTCAACCAGGAGCCAAGAGGTAGCTGATGTGTGGGATGGAGTGGTAGCAGTTCTTTACGATGTAGGACGAGTCTTCAACCAGGAGCCAAGAGGTAGCTGATGTGTGGGATGTATAAGGTTAACATATTGTTCAATTCAATTAATTATTATTGTTATTATTCTCATGTTATTTGTTTGTTCTCTGATTATGATCATAATCACAGCCCTGTAGGATACATCCACCTTGTTACGACCCATCAATAAGGCTATTACAATAACACACACACACACACACACACACAGGGCTCCTGTGTGCTTCTCAGTGCTAGAGGCGTCACTACAGACCCTGGTTCGATTCCAGGCTGTATCACAACCGGCCGGGGTAGGGTTTGGCCAGGGTAGACCGTAATTGTAAAATAAGAATTTGTTCTTTAACTGACTTGCCTAGTTAAATAAAGGTTCTACGCAACACACAAGCGCGAGAGTCACTCGGGATCTCATTAACTACCGGGCTCGAGGCACGAGCTCTGTTTCGTTCATTGATCCGCGTCTCTTTTAAAAACTCCTTTCTTGCCTGGTATTCTCACTCACACACACCCGGTCCCGGTCGATCCTATCCCACACTAAGTAGACAGGTTCAGAATCAAGAGAGCGCATTTCTGAGAAGAGGTGGCGTGAATCGGTTTAGTGTTTATTTCTCTCTCTCGGTTATGGACTACATTTGAGAGCGAGAGGAGAGGGAGAAAAGAAAGGTTGAACCGAGAAAACAAATGTCTAGGCTACTCTACAACAACATCATGGACTCTGTTCTCCTCTCAGTCGTTACGCTGGTAGTTGTTTTCGCCTCCTCTTCCTACTCTCTTTCCTCCTCCGACGTCGTTCCCTCTCCTTCCTTCATTCTACCGTTTACCGACTGTGTCCAGAGCCGCGGGAGAGACGGGTTCTACCAAGGGGCTGTGGACGTGACGGAGTCCGGTGCGGTGTGTATGAGGTGGAGCGAGGTAGCGGGGTTTGAGGAGCGCTATCCGGGTAGAGGGCTGGGGGATCATAACCGCTGTCGGAACCCGGACAACAGGATCAGACCCTGGTGCTTCTTCAGGAACAGCCGCGGCAGAACGGACTGGGGCTACTGCGACTGTAAACAAGGTAGAGGAAGGAGAGAGAGGTGTGTGTGTGTGTGTGTGGCAACAGCGGGCATGTCTCAGCAGATGGAAGCATCTCATTAATATTGAGGTATGTGTCTGGTTGGTGGCTAGACTAAGAAATGTTGTTATGTTAAAATGTATCAAGATTGACAAGCTGTCAGGTAATAGGGGGAGACTCTACCAAGATAGACAAGCTGTCAGGTAATAGGGGGAAACTCTACCAAGATAGACAAGCTGTCAGGTAATAGGGGGAGACTCTACCAAGATAGACAAGCTGTCAGGTAATAGGGGGAGACTACCAAGATAGACAAGCTGTCAGGTAATAGGGGGAGACTCTAGCAAGATAGACAAGCTGTCAGGTAATAGGGGGAGACTCTACCAAGATAGACAAGCTGCCAGGTAATAGGGGGAGACTCTACCAAGATAGACAAGCTGTCAGGTAATAGGGGGAGACTCTACCAAGATAGACAAGCTGTCAGGTAATAGGGGGAGACTCTACCAAGAAAGACAAGCTATCAGGTAATAGTGGGAGACTCTACCAAGATAGACAAGCTGTCAGGTAATAGGGGGAGACTACCAAGATAGACAAGCTGTCAGGTAATAGGGGGAGACTCTAGCAAGATAGACAAGCTGTCAGGTAATAGGGGGAGACTCTACCAAGATAGACAAGCTGTCAGGTAATAGGGGGAGACTCTACCAAGATAGACAAGCTGTCAGGTAATAGGGGGAGACTCTACCAAGATAGACAAGCTGTCAGGTAATAGGGGGAGACTCTACCAAGATAGACAAGCTGTCAGGTAATAGGGGGAGACTCTACCAAGATAGACAAGCTGCCAGACAGGCTGTCAGGTAATAGGGGGAGACTCTACCAAGATAGACAAGCTGTCAGACAAGCTGTCCGTCATTAAGGGGAGACTCTACCAAGATAGACAAGCTGTCAGGTAATAGGGGGAGACTCTACCAAGATAGACAAGCTGTCAGACAAGCTGTCCGTCATTAGGGGGAGACTCTACCAAGATAGACAAGCTGTCAGTCATTAGGGGGAGACTCTACCAAGATAGACAAGCTGCCAGACAAGCTGTCCGTCATTAGGGGGAGACTCTACCAAGATAGACAAGCTGTCAGGTAATAGGGGGAGACTCTACCAAGATAGACAAGCTGCCAGACAAGCTGTCAGTCATTAGGGGGAGACTCTACCAAGATAGACAAGCTGTCAGGTAATAGGGGGAGACTCTACCAAGATAGACAAGCTGCCAGACAAGCTGTCCGTCATTAAGGGGAGACTCTACCAAGATAGACAAGCTGTCAGTCATTAGGGGGAGACTCTACCAAGATAGACAAGCTGCCAGACAAGCTGTCCGTCATTAAGGGGAGACTCTACCAAGATAGACAAGCTGTCAGTCATTAGGGGGAGACTCTACCAAGATAGACAAGCTGTCAGGTAATAGGGGGAGACTCTACCAAGATAGACAAGCTGCCAGACAAGCTGTCCGTCATTAAGGGGAGACTCTACCAAGATAGACAAGCTGTCAGTCATTAGGGGGAGACTCTACCAAGATAGACAAGCTGCCAGACAAGCCATCAGGTAATAGGGGGAGACTCTACCAAGATAGACAAGCTGCCAGACAAGCTGTCAGTCATTAGGGGGAGACTCTACCAAGATAGACAAGCTGTCAGGTAATAGGGGGAGACTCTACCAAGATAGACAAGCTGTCAGGTAATAGGGGGAGACTCTACCAAGATAGACAAGCTGTCAGGTAATAGTGGGAGACTCTACCAAGATAGACAAGCTGTCAGGTAATAGGGGGAGACTCTACCAAGATAGACAAGCTGTCAGGTAATAGGGGGAGACTCTACCAAGATAGACAAGCTGTCAGGTAATAGGGGGAGACTCTACCAAGATAGACAAGCTGCCAGACAAGCTGTCAGTCATTAGGGGGAGACTCTACCAAGATAGACAAGCTGTCAGGTAATAGG
This sequence comes from Oncorhynchus clarkii lewisi, assembly GCF_045791955.1. Classification (NCBI taxonomy): domain Eukaryota; kingdom Metazoa; phylum Chordata; class Actinopteri; order Salmoniformes; family Salmonidae; genus Oncorhynchus; species Oncorhynchus clarkii. The sequence continues at coordinate 189,790 of NC_092165.1, read as the reverse complement.
GGGAGACTCTACCAAGATAGACAAGCTGTCAGGTAATAGGGGGAGACTCTACCAAGATAGACAAGCTGCCAGACAAGCTGTCAGTCATTAGGGGGAGACTCTACCAAGATCGACATGCTGCCAGACAAGCTGTCAGGTAATAGGGGGAGACTCTACCAAGATAGACAAGCTGCCAGACAAGCTGTCCGTCATTAGGGGGAGACTCTACCAAGATCGACAAGCTGTCAGGTAATAGGGGGAGACTCTACCAAGATAGACAAGCTGCCAGACAAATTGTCCGTCATTAGGGGGAGACTCTACCAAGATCGACAAGCTGTCAGTCATTAGGGGGAGACTCTACCAAGATAGACAAGCTGCCAGACAAGCTGTCCGTCATTAGGGGGAGACTCTACCAAGATAGACAAGCTGCCAGACAAGCTGTCCGTCATTAGGGGGAGACTCCACCAAGATCGACAAGCTGCCAGACAAGCTGTCAGTCATTAGGGGGAGACTCTACCAAGATCGACAAGCTGCCAGACAAGCTGTCAGTCATTAGGGGGAGACTCTACCAAGATAGACAAGCTGTCAGTCATTAGGGGGAGACTCTACCAAGATCGACAAGCTGTCAGGTAATAGGGGGAGACTCTACAAAGATAGACATGCTGCCAGACAAGCTGTCCGTCATTAGGGGGAGACTCTACCAAGATCGACAAGCTGCCAGACAAGCTGTCCGTCATTAGGGGGAGACTCTACCAAGATAGACAAGCTGCCAGACAAGCTGTCCGTCATTAGGGGGAGACTCTACCAAGATCGACAAGCTGTCAGGTAATAGGGGGAGACTCTACCAAGATAGACAAGCTGCCAGACAAGCTGTCCGTCATTAGGGGGAGACTCTACCAAGATCGACAAGCTGTCAGTCATTAGGGGGAGACTCTACCAAGATCGACAAGCTGTCAGGTAATAGGGGGAGACTCTACCAAGATAGACAAGCTATCAGGTAATAGTGGGAGACTCTACCAAGATAGACAAGCTGTCAGGTAATAGGGGGAGACTACCAAGATAGACAAGCTGTCAGGTAATAGGGGGAGACTCTAGCAAGATAGACAAGCTGTCAGGTAATAGGGGGAGACTCTACCAAGATAGACAAGCTGTCAGGTAATAGGGGGAGACTCTACCAAGATAGACAAGCTGTCAGGTAATAGGGGGAGACTCTACCAAGATAGACAAGCTGTCAGGTAATAGGGGGAGACTCTACCAAGATAGACAAGCTGTCAGGTAATAGGGGGAGACTCTACCAAGATAGACAAGCTGCCAGACAGGCTGTCAGGTAATAGGGGGAGACTCTACCAAGATAGACAAGCTGTCAGACAAGCTGTCCGTCATTAAGGGGAGACTCTACCAAGATAGACAAGCTGTCAGGTAATAGGGGGAGACTCTACCAAGATAGACAAGCTGTCAGACAAGCTGTCCGTCATTAGGGGGAGACTCTACCAAGATAGACAAGCTGTCAGTCATTAGGGGGAGACTCTACCAAGATAGACAAGCTGCCAGACAAGCTGTCCGTCATTAGGGGGAGACTCTACCAAGATAGACAAGCTGTCAGGTAATAGGGGGAGACTCTACCAAGATAGACAAGCTGCCAGACAAGCTGTCAGTCATTAGGGGGAGACTCTACCAAGATAGACAAGCTGTCAGGTAATAGGGGGAGACTCTACCAAGATAGACAAGCTGCCAGACAAGCTGTCCGTCATTAAGGGGAGACTCTACCAAGATAGACAAGCTGTCAGTCATTAGGGGGAGACTCTACCAAGATAGACAAGCTGCCAGACAAGCTGTCCGTCATTAAGGGGAGACTCTACCAAGATAGACAAGCTGTCAGTCATTAGGGGGAGACTCTACCAAGATAGACAAGCTGTCAGGTAATAGGGGGAGACTCTACCAAGATAGACAAGCTGCCAGACAAGCTGTCCGTCATTAAGGGGAGACTCTACCAAGATAGACAAGCTGTCAGTCATTAGGGGGAGACTCTACCAAGATAGACAAGCTGCCAGACAAGCCATCAGGTAATAGGGGGAGACTCTACCAAGATAGACAAGCTGCCAGACAAGCTGTCAGTCATTAGGGGGAGACTCTACCAAGATAGACAAGCTGTCAGGTAATAGGGGGAGACTCTACCAAGATAGACAAGCTGTCAGGTAATAGGGGGAGACTCTACCAAGATAGACAAGCTGTCAGGTAATAGTGGGAGACTCTACCAAGATAGACAAGCTGTCAGGTAATAGGGGGAGACTCTACCAAGATAGACAAGCTGTCAGGTAATAGGGGGAGACTCTACCAAGATAGACAAGCTGTCAGGTAATAGGGGGAGACTCTACCAAGATAGACAAGCTGCCAGACAAGCTGTCAGTCATTAGGGGGAGACTCTACCAAGATAGACAAGCTGTCAGGTAATAGGGGGAGACTCTACCAAGATAGACAAGCTGTCAGGTAATAGGGGGAGACTCTACCAAGATAGACAAGCTGCCAGACAAGCTGTCAGTCATTAGGGGGAGACTCTACCAAGATCGACATGCTGCCAGACAAGCTGTCAGGTAATAGGGGGAGACTCTACCAAGATAGACAAGCTGCCAGACAAGCTGTCCGTCATTAGGGGGAGACTCTACCAAGATCGACAAGCTGTCAGGTAATAGGGGGAGACTCTACCAAGATAGACAAGCTGCCAGACAAATTGTCCGTCATTAGGGGGAGACTCTACCAAGATCGACAAGCTGTCAGTCATTAGGGGGAGACTCTACCAAGATAGACAAGCTGCCAGACAAGCTGTCCGTCATTAGGGGGAGACTCTACCAAGATAGACAAGCTGCCAGACAAGCTGTCCGTCATTAGGGGGAGACTCCACCAAGATCGACAAGCTGCCAGACAAGCTGTCAGTCATTAGGGGGAGACTCTACCAAGATCGACAAGCTGCCAGACAAGCTGTCAGTCATTAGGGGGAGACTCTACCAAGATAGACAAGCTGTCAGTCATTAGGGGGAGACTCTACCAAGATCGACAAGCTGTCAGGTAATAGGGGGAGACTCTACAAAGATAGACATGCTGCCAGACAAGCTGTCCGTCATTAGGGGGAGACTCTACCAAGATCGACAAGCTGCCAGACAAGCTGTCCGTCATTAGGGGGAGACTCTACCAAGATAGACAAGCTGCCAGACAAGCTGTCCGTCATTAGGGGGAGACTCTACCAAGATCGACAAGCTGTCAGGTAATAGGGGGAGACTCTACCAAGATAGACAAGCTGCCAGACAAGCTGTCCGTCATTAGGGGGAGACTCTACCAAGATCGACAAGCTGTCAGTCATTAGGGGGAGACTCTACCAAGATCGACAAGCTGTCAGGTAATAGGGGGAGACTCTACCAAGATAGACAAGCTGCCAGACAAGCTGTCCGTCATTAGGGGGAGACTCTACCAAGATCGACAAGCTGCCAGACAAGCTGTCCGTCATTAGGGGGAGACTCTACCAAGATAGACAAGCTGCCAGACAAGCTGTCCGTCATTAGGGGGAGACTCTACCAAGATCGACAAGCTATCAGGTAATAGGGGGAGACTCTACCAAGATAGACAAGCTGCCAGACAAGCTGTCCGTCATTAGGGGGAGACTCTACCAAGATCGACAAGCTGTCAGTCATTAGGGGGAGACTCTACCAAGATAGACAAGCTGCCAGACAAGCTGTCCGTCATTAGGGGGAGACTCTACCAAGATAGACAAGCTGCCAGACAAGCTGTCCGTCATTAGGGGGAGACTCTACCAAGATCGACAAGCTGCCAGACAAGCTGTCAGTCATTAGAGGGAGACTCTACCAAGATCGACAAGCTGCCAGACAAGCTGTCAGTCATTAGGGGGAGACTCTACCAAGATAGACACGCTGTTAGTCAATAGGGGGAGACTCTACCAAGACAGACAAGCTGTCAGTCATTAGGGGAGACTCTACCAAGATAGACAAGCTGTCAGGTAATAGGGGGAGACTCTACCAAGATAGACAAGCTGCCAGACAAATTGTCCGTCATTAGGGGGAGACTCTACCAAGATCGACAAGCTGTCAGGTAATAGGGGGAGACTCTACCAAGATAGACAAGCTGCCAGACAAGCTGTCCGTCATTAGGGGGAGACTCTACCAAGATCGACAAGCTGTCAGGTAATAGGGGGAGACTCTACCAAGATAGACAAGCTGCCAGACAAATTGTCCGTCATTAGGGGGAGACTCTACCAAGATCGACAAGCTGTCAGTCATTAGGGGGAGACTCTACCAAGATAGACAAGCTGCCAGACAAGCTGTCCGTCATTAGGGGGAGACTCTACCAAGATAGACAAGCTGCCAGACAAGCTGTCCGTCATTAGGGGGAGACTCTACCAAGATCGACAAGCTGCCAGACAAGCTGTCAGTCATTAGGGGGAGACTCTACCAAGATCGACAAGCTGCCAGACAAGCTGTCAGTCATTAGGGGGAGACTCTACCAAGATAGACAAGCTGTCAGTCATTAGGGGGAGACTCTACCAAGATCGACAAGCTGTCAGGTAATAGGGGGAGACTCTACCAAGATAGACAAGCTGCCAGACAAGCTGTCCGTCATTAGGGGGAGACTCTACCAAGATCGACAAGCTGCCAGACAAGCTGTCCGTCATTAGGGGGAGACTCTACCAAGATAGACAAGCTGCCAGACAAGCTGTCCGTCATTAGGGGGAGACTCTACCAATATCGACAAGCTGTCAGGTAATAGGGGGAGACTCTACCAAGATAGACAAGCTGCCAGACAAGCTGTCCGTCATTAGGGGGAGACTCTACCAAGATCGACAAGCTGTCAGTCATTAGGGGGAGACTCTACCAAGATCGACAAGCTGTCAGGTAATAGGGGGAGACTCTACCAAGATAGACAAGCTGCCAGACAAGCTGTCCGTCATTAGCGGGAGACTCTACCAAGATCGACAAGCTGCCAGACAAGCTGTCCGTCATTAGGGGGAGACTCTACCAAGATAGACAAGCTGCCAGACAAGCTGTCCGTCATTAGGGGGAGACTCTACCAAGATCGACAAGCTGTCAGGTAATAGGGGGAGACTCTACCAAGATAGACAAGCTGCCAGACAAGCTGTCCGTCATTAGGCGGAGACTCTACCAAGATCGACAAGCTGTCAGTCATTAGGGGGAGACTCTACCAAGATAGACAAGCTGTCAGTCATTAGGGGGAGACTCTACCAAGATAGACAAGCTGTCAGGTAATAGGGGGAGACTCTACCAAGATAGACAAGCTGCCAGACAAGCTGTCCGTCATTAAGGGGAGACTCTACCAAGATAGACAAGCTGTCAGTCATTAGGGGGAGACTCTACCAAGATAGACAAGCTGCCAGACAAGCCGTCAGGTAATAGGGGGAGACTCTACCAAGATAGACAAGCTGCCAGACAAGCTGTCAGTCATTAGGGGGAGACTCTACCAAGATAGACAAGCTGTCAGGTAATAGGGGGAGACTCTACCAAGATAGACAAGCTGTCAGGTAATAGGGGGAGACTCTACCAAGATAGACAAGCTGTCAGGTAATAGTGGGAGACTCTACCAAGATAGACAAGCTGTCACGTAATAGGGGGAGACTCTACCAAGATAGACAAGCTGTCAGGTAATAGGGGGAAACTCTACCAAGATAGACAAGCTGCCAGACAAGCTGTCAGTCATTAGGGGGAGACTCTACCAAGATAGACAAGCTGTCAGGTAAAAGGGGGAGACTCTACCAAGATAGACAAGCTGTCAGGTAATAGGGGGAGACTCTACCAAGATAGACAAGCTGCCAGACAAGCTGTCAGTCATTAGGGGGAGACTCTACCAAGATCGACAAGCTGCCAGACAAGCTGTCCGTCATTAGGGGGAGACTCTACCAAGATCGACAAGCTGTCAGGTAATAGGGGGAGACTCTACCAAGATAGACAAGCTGCCAGACAAATTGTCCGTCATTAGGGGGAGACTCTACCAAGATCGACAAGCTGTCATTCATTAGGGGGAGACTCTACCAAGATAGACAAGCTGCCAGACAAGCTGTCCGTCATTAGGGGGAGACTCTACCAAGATAGACAAGCTGCCAGACAAGCTGTCCGTCATTAGGGGGAGACTCTACCAAGATCGACAAGCTGCCAGACAAGCTGTCAGTCATTAGGGGGAGACTCTACCAAGATCGACAAGCTGCCAGACAAGCTGTCAGTCATTAGGGGGAGACTCTACCAAGATAGACAAGCTGTCAGTCATTAGGGGGAGACTCTACCAAGATCGACATGCTGTCAGGTAATAGGGGGAGACTCTACCAAGATAGACAAGCTGCCAGACAAGCTGTCCGTCATTAGGGGGAGACTCTACCAAGATCGACAAGCTGCCAGACAAGCTGTCCGTCATTAGGGGGAGACTCTACCAAGATAGACAAGCTGCCAGACAAGCTGTCCGTCATTAGGGGGAGACTCTACCAAGATCGACAAGCTGTCAGGTAATAGGGGGAGACTCTACCAAGATAGACAAGCTGCCAGACAAGCTGTCCGTCATTAGGGGGAGACTCTACCAAGATCGACAAGCTGTCAGTCATTAGGGGGAGACTCTACCAAGATCGACAAGCTGTCAGGTAATAGGGGGAGACTCTACCAAGATAGACAAGCTGCCAGACAAACTGTCCGTCATTAGGGGGAGACTCTACCAAGATCGACAAGCTGTCCGTCATTAGGGGGAGACTCTACCAAGATAGACAAGCTGCCAGACAAGCTGTCCGTCATTAGGGGGAGACTCTACCAAGATCGACAAGCTGTCAGGTAATAGGGGGAGACTCTACCAAGATAGACAAGCTGCCAGACAAGCTGTCCGTCATTAGGGGGAGACTCTACCAAGATCGACAAGCTGTCAGTCATTAGGGGGAGACTCTACCAAGATAGACAAGCTGCCAGACAAGCTGTCCGTCATTAGGGGGAGACTCTACCAAGATAGACAAGCTGCCAGACAAGCTGTCCGTCATTAGGGAGAGACTCTACCAAGATCGACAAGCTGCCAGACAAGCTGTCAGTCATTAGAGGGAGACTCTACCAAGATCGACAAGCTGCCAGACAAGCTGTCAGTCATTAGGGGGAGACTCTACCAAGATAGACACGCTGTCAGTCAATAGGGGGAGACTCTACCAAGACAGACAAGCTGTCAGTCATTAGGGGAGACTCTACCAAGATAGACAAGCTGTCAGGTAATAGGGGGAGACTCTACCAAGATAGACAAGCTGCCAGACAAATTGTCCGTCATTAGAGGGAGACTCTACCAAGATCGACAAGCTGTCAGTCATTAGGGGGAGACTCTACCAAGATAGACAAGCTGCCAGACAAGCTGTCCGTCATTAGGGGGAGACTCTACCAAGATCGACAAGCTGTCAGGTAATAGGGGGAGACTCTACCAAGATAGACAAGCTGCCAGACAAGCTGTCCGTCATTAGGGGGAGACTCTACCAAGATCGACAAGCTGTCAGGTAATAGGGGGAGACTCTACCAAGATAGACAAGCTGCCAGACAAATTGTCCGTCATTAGGGGGAGACTCTACCAAGATCGACAAGCTGTCAGGTAATAGGGGGAGACTCTACCAAGATAGACAAGCTGCCAGACAAGCTGTCCGTCATTAGGGGGAGACTCTACCAAGATCGACAAGCTGTCAGGTAATAGGGGGAGACTCTACCAAGATAGACAAGCTGCCAGACAAATTGTCCGTCATTAGGGGGAGACTCTACCAAGATCGACAAGCTGTCAGTCATTAGGGGGAGACTCTACCAAGATAGACAAGCTGCCAGACAAGCTGTCCGTCATTAGGGGGAGACTCTACCAAGATAGACAAGCTGCCAGACAAGCTGTCCGTCATTAGGGGGAGACTCTACCAAGATCGACAAGCTGCCAGACAAGCTGTCAGTCATTAGGGGGAGACTCTACCAAGATCGACAAGCTGCCAGACAAGCTGTCAGTCATTAGGGGGAGACTCTACCAAGATAGACAAGCTGTCAGTCATTAGGGGGAGACTCTACCAAGATCGACAAGCTGTCAGGTAATAGGCGGAGACTCTACCAAGATAGACAAGCTGCCAGACAAGCTGTCCGTCATTAGGGGGAGACTCTACCAAGATCGACAAGCTGCCAGACAAGCTGTCCGTCATTAGGGGGAGATTCTACCAAGATAGACAAGCTGCCAGACAAGCTGTCCGTCATTAGGGGGAGACTCTACCAATATCGACAAGCTGTCAGGTAATAGGGGGAGACTCTACCAAGATAGACAAGCTGCCAGACAAGCTGTCCGTCATTAGGGGGAGACTCTACCAAGATCGACAAGCTGTCAGTCATTAGGGGGAGACTCTACCAAGATCGACAAGCTGTCAGGTAATAGGGGGAGACTCTACCAAGATAGACAAGCTGCCAGACAAGCTGTCCGTCATTAGGGGGAGACTCTACCAAGATAGACAAGCTGCCAGACAAGCTGTCCGTCATTAGGGGGAGACTCTACCAAGATCGACAAGCTGTCAGGTAATAGGGGGAGACTCTACCAAGATAGACAAGCTGCCAGACAAGCTGTCCGTCAATAGGCGGAGACTCTACCAAGATCGACAAGCTGTCAGTCATTAGGGGGAGACTCTACCAAGATAGACAAGCTGCCAGACAAGCTGTCCGTCATTAGGGGGAGACTCTACCAAGATAGACAAGCTGCCAGACAAGCTGTCCGTCATTAGGGGGAGACTCTACCAAGATCGACAAGCTGCCAGACAAGCTGTCAGTCATTAGGGGGAGACTCTACCAAGATCGACAAGCTGCCAGACAAGCTGTCAGTCATTAGGGGGAGACTCTACCAAGATAGACACGCTGTCAGTCAATAGGGGGAGACTCTACCAAGACAGACAAGCTGTCAGTCATTAGGGGAGACTCTACCAAGATAGACACGCTGTCAGTCATTCGGGAGGAGACTCTACCAAGATAGACAAGCTGTCAGTCATTAGGGGGAGACTCTACCAACATAAACAAGCTGTCAGTCATTAGGTGGAGACTCTACCAAGATAGACAAGCTGTCAGTCATTATGGGGAGACTACCAAGATAGACAGGCTGTCAGTCATTAGGGGAGACTCTACCAAGATAGACACGCTGTCAGTCATTCGGGAGGAGACTCTACCAAGATAGACAAGCTGTCAGTCATTAGGGGGAGACTCTACCAAGATAGACAAGCTGTCAGTCATTAGGGGGAGACTACCAAGATAGACACGCTGTCAGTCATTAGGGGTAGACTCTACCAAGACAGACAAGCTGTCAGTCCTTAGGGGGAGACTCTACCAAGACAGACAAGCTGTCAGTCATTAGGGGGAGACTCTACCAAGACAGACAAGCTGTCAGTCATTAGGGGGAGACTCTACCAAGATAGACATGCTGTGTGATTTAGTAGTGCTGTACCGGACGTTCTCTGCAGGGACTGACTAATGTTCTGACGATGTTTTGTGTCTCTCTCTCTCTCTCTCTCTCTCTCTCTCTCTCTCTCTCTCTCTCTCTCTCTCTCGCTCTGTGTCTCTCGCTCTGTGTCTCTCTCTCTCGCTCTGTGTCTCTCGCTCTGTCTCTCGCTCTGTGTCTCTCACTCTCTTGCTCTGTGTCTCTCTCTCTCGCTCTGTGTCTCTCTCTCGCTCTGTGTCTCTCTCTTTCTCGCTCTGTTTCTCTCTCTCTCTCTCTCGCTCTGTCACTCTTGCTCTGTCACTCTTGCTCTGTCACTCTCGCTCTGTCACTCTCGCTCTCTTTCTCTTTCTTTCTTCCTCAGTGGAAAATGATCTAAACGGTGTGTGTGTGTGTGTCTCGTCCAGGGTCAGTGCGCCTGCAGGGCGGCCGCTCTAAGCTGGATGGCAGGGTGGAGGTTTATCTACAGGGGGTCTGGGGGTCTGTCTGTGGTGATGACTGGGGAGAGCAGGACGCTACAGTGGTCTGCAGACAGCTGGGACAGGGGTGAGTCACACCCATGCGCGGGCACAACACACACACACGCACACTCACATATGCAGTCTCACAAACGCACAAAGAAAGAGGTAGTGAAAAAGAAAGGAGGGGAGTGGTTATCCTAGAAAAAGGAGGGGAGTGGTTATCCTAGAAAAAGGAGTGGAGCGGTTATCCTAGAAAAAGGAGGGGAGTGGTTATCCTAGAAAAAGAAAGGAGTGGAGCGGTTATCCTAGAAAAAGGAGTGGAGCAGTTATCCTAGAAAAAGGAAGGAGTGGAGCGGTTATCCTAGAAAAAGGAAGGAGTGGAGCGGTTATCCTAGAAAAAGAAAGGAGTGGAGCGGTTATCCTAGAAAAAGTAGGGGAGCGATTATCCTAGAAAAAGGAGTGGTGCGGTTATCCTAGAAAAAGGAAGGAGGGGAGCGATTATCCTAGAAAAAGGAAGGAGGGGAGTGGTTATCCTAGAAAAAGGAGTGGAGCGGTTATCCTAGAAAAGGAAAGGAGGGGAGTGGTTATCCTAGAAAAAGGAGTGGAGCGGTTATCCTAGAAAAAGGAAGGAGTGGAGTGGTTATCCTAGAAAAAGGAGGGGAGCGGTTATCCTAGAAAAAGGTCTCTAGACAGGACAGGTGATGTAACAGGTGATGTAGCAGGTCTCTAGATAGGACAGATGTTGTAGCAGGTCTCTAGACAGGACAGGTGATGTAACAGGTGATGTAGCAGGTCTCTAGATAGGACAGATGTTGTAGCAGGTCTCTAAACAGGACAGGTGTGGAACAGTTGATGTAGCAGGTCTCTAGATAGGACAGATGTTGTAGCAGGTCTCTAGACAGGACAGGTGATGTAACAGGTTATGTAGCAGGTCTCTAGATAGGACAGATGTTTGAGCAGGTCTCTAGACAGGACAGGTGATGTAACAGGTGATGTAGCAGGTCTCTAGACAGGACAGGTGATGTAACAGGTGATGTAGCAGGTCTCTAGACAGGACAGATGATGTAGCAGGTCTCTAGACAAGACAGATGATGTAGCAGGTCTCTAGACAAGACAGATGATGTAGCAGGTCTCTAGACAGGACAGGTGATGAAACAGGTGATGTAGCAAGTCTCTAGACAGGACAGATGATGTAGCAGGTCTCTAGACAGGACAGATGATGTAGCAGGTCTCTAGACAGGACAGGTGTTGTAGCAGGTCTCTAGACAGGACAGGTAATTTAGCAGGTCTCTAGACAGGACAGATTATGTAGCAGGTCTCTAGACAGGACATATGATGTAGCAGGTCTCTAGACAGGACAGATGATGTAACAGGTGATGTAGCAGGTCTCTAGACAGGACAGGTGATGTAACAAGTGATGTAGCAGGTCTCTAGACAGGACAGATGATGTAGCAGGTCTTTAGACAGGACAGGTGATATAGCAGGTCTCTAGACAGGACATATGATGTAGCAGGTCTCTAGACATGACATATGATGTAGCAGGTCTCTAGACAGGACAGATGATGTAACAGGTGATGTAGCAGGTCTCTAGACAGGACAGGTGATGTAACAAGTGATGTAGCAGGTCTCTAGACAGGACAGATGATGTAGCAGGTCTCTAGACAGGACAGGTGATATAGCAGGTCTCTAGACAGGACATATGATGTAGCAGGTCTCTAGACAGGACATATGATGTAGCAGGTCTCTAGACAGGACAGATGATATAGCAGGTTTCTAGACAGGACAGATGATGTAGCAAGTCTCTAGACAGGACAGATGATGTAACAGGTCTCTAGACAGGTCAGATGATGTAGCAGGTCTCTAGACAGGACAGATGATGTAGCAGGTCTCTAGACAGGACAGAGGACTTCTAAATGTGGTGTTTAACCTTGACCCCTGTTTAAACTGGACTCTTTAGATTCTCCTTTCCTCCTCTCCTCTCTCCTTTCCTCTCCAGTCTTCTCCTCTCCTTTCCTCTCCTTGCTCCTCTCCTTTCCTCTCCGCTCTCCTTTCCTCTCATCTCTCCTTTCCTTTCCTCTCCTCTCTCCTTTCCTCTCATCTCTCCTTTCCTCTCATCTCTCCTTTCCTTTCATCTCTCCTTTCCTCTCCTCTCCTCTCCTTTCCTCTCCGCTCTCCTTGCTCCTCTCCTTTCCTCTCCTTGCTCCTCTCCTTTCCTCTCCTTGCTCCTTTCCTCTCATCTCTCCTTTCCTCTCATCTCTCCTTTCCTCTCCGCTCTCCTTGCTCCTCTCCTTTCCTCTCCTTGCTCCTCTCCTTTCCTCTCCTTGCTCCTTTCCTCTCCTTGGTCCTTTCCTCTCATCTCTCCTTTCCTCTCATCTCTCCTTTCCTCTCATCTCTCCTTTCCTCTCCGCTCTCCTTGCTCCTCTCCTTTCCTCTCCTTGCTCCTCTCCTTTCCTCTCCGCTCTCATTTCCTCTCCTCTTTCCTCTCTCATTTCCTCTCCTCCTCTCCTCTCCGCTCTCCTCTTCTCCACAGTCTTCGTAGTCTGTCCCATCCTGAACCTCAGATTCCAACCCCCCCCCACCCCACGGATTCAAGTCCTTAGCTAGCTATTTACCCCCTACTCCATCACACACACTTAATGTAGTGGTATTGACTGTGGGTCATAGCCTGTAGATGGGGATACTGTACTATGGGTTATAGCCTGTAGAAGGGGATACTGTACTAGGGGTCATAGCCTGTAGAAGGGGATACTGTACTAGGGGTTATAGCCTGTAGAAGGGGATACTGTACTAGGGGTTATAGCCTGTAGAAGGGGATATTGTACTAGGGGTCATAGCCTGTAGAAGGGGATACTGTACTAGGGGTCATAGCCTGTAGAAGGGGATACTGTACTATGGGTCATAGCCTGTAGAAGGGGATACTGTACTAGGGGTTATAGCCTGTAGAAGGGGATACTGTACTAGGGGTCATAGCCTGTAGAAGGGGATACTGTACTAGGGGTCATAGCCTGTAGAAGGGGATACTGTACTATGGGTCATAGCCTGTAGAAGGGGATACTGTACTAGGGGTCATAGCCTGTAGAAGGGGATACTGTACTAGGGGTCATAGCCTGTAGAAGGGGATACTGTACTATGGGTTATAGCCTGTAGAAGGGGATACTGTACTAGGGGTTATAGCCTGTAGAAGGGGATACTGTACTAGGGGTCATAGCCTGTAGAAGGGGATACTGTACTAGGGGTCATAGCCTGTAGAAGGGGATACTGTACTAGGGGTCATAGCCTGTAGAAGGGGATACTGTACTAGGGGGTCATAGCCTGTAGAAGGGGATACTGTACTAGGGGTTATAGCCTGTAGAAGGGGATACTGTACTAGGGGTCATAGCCTGTAGAAGGGGATACTGTACTAGGGGTCAACAGGGACAGGAAGGAGGAGGGAGATGTGGACAGATCTTATCCAGAGACAGAACTCCTCAGCTGTGGTGGGAGAGGTGGAGAGACCCCTTGATTTCCCTGGTGGAAATAGAGACGCTGCAACCTCTGACATGCTGACACCGACACACACACACACACACACACACACACACACACACACACACACACACACACAGCTCCAAAGTTCAGGTCAGAGGAGAGGAAAGGGGGGATACAGACAGACATGCTAAAGAGGGTGACAGTGATTGGTTTAAAATGACTGCTTGACTGTGTGTGTGTGTGTGTGTGTGTGTGTGTGTGTGTGTGTGTGTGTGTGTGTGTGTGTGTGTGTGTGTGTGTGTGTGTGTGTGTGTGTGTGTGTGTGTGTGTGGGCCTGCGTGTGTCTGTCTGTCTGTCTGTCTCCGTGTGTCTCTGTGTGCATCCTGTCTGTCTGTCTGTCTGTCTGTCTGTGTCTCCATCTCTCTCTCCCTGTAGTTTCTCTGGCCGAGTGCGCTCCTCCGCCCTATCTCCTCGAGGGGGTGTGGTCAGAATGCACTGGGGGGCGGTCCACTGTCAGGGGGATGAGCCTGATATACTGCAGTGTCCCAGTGTTCCATGGAACGGAGGGGAGTGTCCCCACGCTGCAGCCGTCACCTGTACCCCAATGGAAGGTAGGAGGGGAGTGTCCCCACTCTGCAGGGGTCACCTGTACCCCAATGGAAGGTAGGAGGGGAGTGTCCCCACTCTGCAGGGGTCACCTGTACCCCAATGGAAGGTAGGAGGGGAGTGTCTCCACTCTGCAGGGGTCACCTGTACCCCAATGGAAGGTAGGAGGGGAGTGTCCCCACTCTGCAGGGGTCACCTGTACCCCAATGGAAGGTAGGAGGGGAGTGTCCCCACTCTGCAGGGGTCACCTGTACCCCAATGGAAGGTAGGAGGGGAGTGTCTCCACTCTGCAGGGGTCACCTGTACCCCAATGGAAGGTAGGAGGGGAGTGTCCCCACTCTGCAGGGGTCACCTGTACCCCAATGGAAGGTGGTGGTGGGAGGGACTAGTATTATTCAGACTGGACTAGTCCTATTCAGACTGGAATAGTACTATTCACACTGGACTAGTCGTATTCAGACTGAACTAGTCGTATTCAGACTGGACTAGTACTATTCACACTGGACTAGTCGTATTCAGACTGGACTAGTCGTATTCAGACTGGACTAGTACTATTCAGACTGGACTCGTACTATTCAGACTAGTCCTATTCAGACTGGACTAGTCGTATTCAGACTGGACTAGTACTATTCAGACTGGACTAGTACTATTCAGACTAGTCCTATTCAGACTGGACTAGTCGTATTCATTCTGGACTAGTCGTATTCAGACTGGACTAGTACTATTCAGACTGGACTAGTACTATTCAGACTAGTCCTATTCAGACTGGACTAGTACTATTCACACTGGACTAGTACTATTCAGACTGGACTAGTCCTATTCACACTGGACTAGTACTATTCAGACTGGACTAGTACTATTCACACTGGACTAGTACTATTCAGACTGGACTAGTGCTATTCAGACTGGACTAGTGCTATTCAGACTGGACTAGTACTATTCACACTGGACTAGTACTATTCAGACTGGACTAGTACTATTCACACTGGACTAGTACTATTCAGACTGGACTAGTACTATTCAGACTGGACTAGTACTATTCAGACTGGACTAGTACTATTCAGACTGGACTAGTACTATTCACACTGGACTAGTACTATTCAGACTGGACTAGTACTATTCAGACTGGACTAGTGCTATTCAGACTGGACTAGTACTATTCAGACTGGACTAGTGCTATTCAGACTGGACTAGTACTATTCAGACTGGACTAGTACTATTCAGACTGGACTAGTACTATTCAGACTGGACTAGTACTATTCACACTGGACTAGTACTATTCAGACTGGACTAGTGCTATTCAGACTGGACTAGTGCTATTCAGACTGGACTAGTACTATTCAGACTGGACTAGTACTATTCAGACTGGACTAGTACTATTCAGACTGGACTAGTGCTATTCAGACTGGACTAGTACTATTCAGACTGGACTAGTACTATTCACACTGGACTAGTACTATTCAGACTGGACTAGTACTATTCAGACTGGACTAGTGCTATTCAGACTGGACTAGTACTATTCAGACTGGACTAGTACTATTCAGACTGGACTAGTGCTATTCAGACTGGACTAGTACTATTCAGACTGGACTAGTACTATTCAGACTGGACTAGTACTATTCAGACTGGACTAGTACTATTCAGACTGGACTAGTACTATTCACACTGGACTAGTACTATTCAGACTGGACTAGTACTATTCAGACTGGACTAGTACTATTCAGACTGGACTAGTACTATTCAGACTGGACTAGTACTATTCAGACTGGACTAGTACTATTCAGACTGGACTAGTACTATTCACACTGGACTAGTAGAAAATGTGTGGGGGTTAGGATTAGGGGGGTAGTAACTCTGTCCTCTGTGTTTCGGTGTGTCTGTGTCCAGTGGTAGCGTTGGTGCCAGTGAGGTTGGTGGGGGGGGGGTCAGCGTGGGAGGGGCGTGTTGAGGTTTTCCACGGGGGCGTGTGGGGATCCGTCTGCGACGACCAATGGGATGAGAGCGACGTGGAGGTTGTCTGTCGACAGCTGGGCCTGGAGTGAGAACACATACACCTTAAGCACACACACACACACACACACACACACACACACACACACACACACACACACACACACACACACACACACACACACACACACACACACACACACACACACACACCTTAAGCACACACTCACACACACCTGACATGGATTTCAGCTATAGATCCTAATCCGGGGAACCACATCCTCTCATAGCTATAGATCCTAATCCAGGAACCACATCCTGTCATAGCTATAGATCCTAATCCAGGAACCACATCCTGTCATAATTATAGATCCTAATCCAGGAACCACATCCTGTCATAGCTATAGATCCTAATCCAGGAAGCCACATCCTGTTTTAGCTATAGATCCTAATCCAGTAACCACATCCTGTCATAGCTATAGATCCTAATCCAGGGATCCACATCCTCTCATAGCTATAGATCCTAATCCAGGAAGCCACATCCTCTCGTAGCTATAGATCCTAATCCAGGAAGCCACATCCTCTCGTAGCTATAGATCCTAAACAGGGGATCCACATCCTCTCTTAGCTATAGATCCTAATCCAGGAACCACATCCTCTCATAGCTATAGATCCTAATCCAGGAAGCCAATCGCTTGGACCTTTTTTCCTGTTGGGCTCAGTTTGTAGAATATGGCGGTTTCAACACCAGGATGGTGGGTTCACTACCCACTGGGGCCAGGATCATGGGTTCAATACCCGCTGGGGCCAGGATGGTGGGTTCACTACCCACTGGGGCCAGGATGGTGGGTTCTATACCCACTGGGGCCAGGATGGTGGGTTCAATACCCATTGGTGCCAGGATGGTGGGTTCACTACCCACTGGGGCCAGGATGGTGGGTTCTATACCCACTGGGGCCAGGATGGTGGATTCAATACCCACTGGGGCCAGCATGGTGGGTTCACTACAGGATGGTGGCTTCAATACCCACTGGGGCCAGGATGGTGGGTTCACTACAGGATGGTGGGTTCAATGCCCACTGGGGCCAGGATGGTGGATTCAATACCCACTGGGGCCAGGATGGTGGGTTCAATACCCGCTGGGGCCAGGATTGTGGGTTCAATACCAGCTGGGGCCAGGATTGTGGGTGCAATACCCACTGGGGCCAGGATGGTGGGTTCAATACCCACTGGGGCCAAGATGGTGGGTTCACTACAGAATGGTGGGTTCAATACCCACTGGGGCCAGGATGGTGGATTCAATGCCCGCTTGGGCCAGGATGGTGGCTTCACTACAGGATGGTGGGTTCAATACCCGCTGGGGCCAGGATGGTGGGTTCAATACCCGCTGGGGCCAGGATGGTGGGCTCACTACAGGATGGTGGGTTCAATACCCACTGGGGCCAGGATGGTGGATTCAATACCCGCTGGGGCCAGGATGGTGGGTTCACTACAGGATGGTGGGTTCAATACCCGCTGGGGCCAGGATGGTGGGTTCAATACCCGCTGGGGCCAGGATGCTGGATTCAATACCCGCTGGGGCCAGGATGGTGGGTTCAATACCCACTGGGGCCAGGATGGTGGGTTCACTACCCACTTGGATCAGGATGGTGGGTTCACTACCCGCTGGGGCCAGGATGGTGGGTTCAATACCTGCTGGGGCCAGGATGGCGGGTTAAATACCCGCTGGGGCCAGGATGGTGGGTTCAATACCCACTGGGGCCAGGATGGTGGGTTCATTACCCGCTGGGGCCAGGATGGTGAGTTCTATACCCACTGGGGCCAGGATGGTGGGTTCAATACCCGCTGGGGCCAGGATAGTGGGTTCACTACGCACTGGGGCCAGGATGGTGGGTTCAATACCCGCTGGGGCCAGGATGGTGGGTTCAATACCCGCTGGGGCCATGATGGTGGATTCACTACAGGATGGTGGGTTCAATACCCGCTGGGGCCAGGATGGTGGATTCAATACCCGCTGGGGCCAGGATGGTGGGTTCAATACCTGCTGGGGCCAGGATGGTGGGTTCAATACCCGCTGGGGCCAGGATGGTGGATTCACTACAGGATGGTGGGTTCAATACCCGCTGGGGCCAGTATGGTGGATTCAATACCCGCTGGGGCCAGGATGATGGATTCACTACAGGATGGTGGGTTCAATACCTGCTGTGGCCAGGATGGTGGGTTCACTACAGGATGGTGGGTTCAATACCCGCTGGGGCCAGGATGGTGGATTCAATTCCCGCTGGGGCCAGGATGGTGGGTTCACTACAGGATGGTGGGGTCAATACCTGCTGTGGCCAGGATAATGGTTTCACTACAGGATGGTGGGTTCAATACCCATTGGTGCCAGGATGGTGTGTTCACTACCCACTGGGGCCAGGATGGTGGGTTCAATACCCGTTGGGGCCAGGATGGTGGGTTCACTACAGGATGGTGGGTTCAATACCCACTGGGGCCAGGATGGTGGGTTCACTACAGGATGGTGGGTTCAATACCCATTGGTGCCAGGATGGTGTGTTCACTACCCACTGGGGCCAGGATGGTGGGTTCAATACCCGTTGGGGCCAGGATGGTGGGTTCAATACCCGCTGGGGCCAGGATGGTGGGTTCACTACCCACTGGGGCCAGGATGGTCGGTTCAGAACACGCTGGGGCCAGGATGGTGGGTTCAATACCCACTGGGGCCTGGATGGTGGGTTCAATACCCGCTGGGGCCAGGATGGTGGATTCACTACAGGATGGTGGGTTCAATACCCGCTGGGGCCAGGATGGTGGGTTCACTACAGGATGGTGGGTTCACTACAGGATGGTGGGTTCACTACAGGATGGTGGATTCAATACCCGCTGGGGCCAGGATGGTGGGTTCACTACAGGATGGTGGGTTCACTACAGGATGGTGGATTCACTACAGGATGGTGGGTTCACTACAGGATGATGGATTCACTACAGGATGGTGGGTTCACTACAGGATGGTGGATTCACTACAGGATGGTGGGTTCACTACAGGATGGTGGGTTCACTACAGGATGGTGGGTTCACTACAGGATGGTGGGTTCAATACCCGCTGGGGCCAGGATGGTGGGTTCACTACAGGATGATAGGTTCACTACAGGATGGTGGGTTCAATACAGGACGGTGGATTCAATACCCGCTGGGGCCAGGATGGTGGGTTCACTACAGGATGAAGGATTCACTACAGGATGGTGGGTTCAATACCCGCTGGTGCCAGGATGATAGGTTCACTACAGGATGGTGGGTTCAATACCCACTGGGGCCAGGATGGTGGGTTCAATACCCGCTGGGGCCAGGATGGTGGGTTCAATACCCGCTGGGGCCAGGATGGTGGGTTCAATGCCCACTGGGGCCAGGATGGTGGGTTCAATACCCGCTGGGGCCAGGATGGTGGGTTCAATGCCCACTGGGGCCAGGATGTTGGGTTCAATACCCACTGGGGCCAGGATGGTGGGTTAAATACCCACTGGGGCCAGGATGGTGGGTTCAATGCCCACTGGGGCCAGGATGGTGGGTTCACTACCCACTTGGATCAGGATGGTGGGTTCACTACCCGCTGGGGCCAGGATGGTGGGTTCAATACCTGCTGGGGCCAGGATGGCGGGTTAAATACCCGCTGGGGCCAGGATGGTGGGTTCAATACCCGCTGGGGCCAGGATGGTGGGTTCATTACCCGCTGGGGCCAGGATGGTGAGTTCTATACCCACTGGGGCCAGGATGGTGGGTTCAATACCCGCTGGGGCCAGGATAGTGGGTTCACTACTCACTGGGGCCAGGATGGTGGGTTCAATACCCGCTGGGGCCAGGATGGTGGGTTCAATACCCGCTGGGGCCAGGATGGTGGATTCACTACAGGATGGTGGGTTCAATACCCGCTGGGGCCAGGATGGTGGATTCAATACCCGCTGGGGCAAGGATGGTGGGTTCAATACCTGCTGGGGCCAGGATGGTGGGTTCAATACCCGCTGGGGCCAGGATGGTGGATTCACTACAGGATGGTGGGTTCAATACCCGCTGGGGCCAGTATGGTGGATTCAATACCCGCTGGGGCCAGGATGGTGGATTCACTACAGGATGGTGGGTTCAATACCTGCTGTGGCCAGGATGGTGGGTTCACTACAGGATGGTGGGTTCAATACCCGCTGGGGCCAGGATGGTGGATTCAATTCCCGCTGGGGCCAGGATGGTGGGTTCACTACAGGATGGTGGGTTCAATACCTGCTGTGGCCAGGATGGTGGGTTCACTACAGGATGGTGGGTTCAATACCCATTGGTGCCAGGATGGTGTGTTCACTACCCACTGGGGCCAGGATGGTGGGTTCAATACCCGTTGGGGCCAGGATGGTGGGTTCACTACAGGATGGTGGGTTCAATACCCACTGGGTCCAGGATGGTGGGTTCACTACAGGATGGTGGGTTCAATACCCATTGGTGCCAGGATGGTGTGTTCACTACCCACTGGGGCCAGGATGGTGGGTTCAATACCCGTTGGGGCCAGGATGGTGGGTTCAATACCCGCTGGGGCCAGGATGGTGGGTTCACTACCCACTGGGGCCAGGATGGTCGGTTCAGAACACGCTGGGGCCAGGATGGTGGGTTCAATACCCACTGGGGCCTGGATGGTGGGTTCAATACCCGCTGGGGCCAGGATGGTGGATTCACTACAGGATGGTGGGTTCAATACCCGCTGGGGCCAGGATGGTGGGTTCACTACAGGATGGTGGGTTCACTACAGGATGGTGGGTTCACTACAGGATGGTGGATTCAATACCCGCTGGGGCCAGGATGGTGGGTTCACTACAGGATGGTGGGTTCACTACAGGATGGTGGATTCACTACAGGATGGTGGGTTCACTACAGGATGATGGATTCACTACAGGATGGTGGGTTCACTACAGGATGGTGGATTCACTACAGGATGGTGGGTTCACTACAGGATGGTGGGTTCACTACAGGACGGTGGGTTCACTACAGGATGGTGGGTTCAATACCCGCTGGGGCCAGGATGGTGGGTTCACTACAGGATGTTGGGTTCACTACAGGATGGTGGGTTCACTACAGGATGATAGGTTCACTACAGGATGGTGGGTTCAATACAGGATGGTGGATTCAATACCCGCTGGGGCCAGGATGGTGGGTTCACTACAGGATGAAGGATTCACTACAGGATGGTGGGTTCAATACCCGCTGGTGCCAGGATGATAGGTTCACTACAGGATGGTGGGTTCAATACAGGATGGTGGATTCAATACCCGCTGGGGCCAGGATGGTGGGTTCACTACAGGATGAAGGATTCACTACAGGATGGTGGGTTCAATACCCGCTGGTGCCAGGATGATAGGTTCACTACAGGATGGTGGGTTCAATACCCACTGGGGCCAGGATGGTGGGTTCAATACCCGCTGGGGCCAGGATGGTGGGTTCAATACCCGCTGGGGCCAGGATGGTGGGTTCAATGCCCACTGGGGCCAGGATGGTGGGTTCAATACCCGCTGGGGCCAGGATGGTGGGTTCAATGCCCACTGGGGCCAGGATGGTGGGTTCAATACCCACTGGGGCCAGGATGGTGGGTTCAATGCCCACTGGGGCCAGGATGTTGGGTTCAATACCCGCTGGGGCCAGGATGGTGGGTTCAATACCCACTGGGGCCAGGATGGTGGGTTCAATACCCGCTGGGGCCAGGATGGTGGGTTCAATACCTGCTGGGGCCAGGATGGTGGGTTCAATACCCGCTGGGGCCAGGATGGTGGGTTCAATACCCACTGGGGCCAGGATGGTGGGTTCAATACCCGCTGGGGCCAGGATGGTGGGTTCAATACCCGCTGGGGCCAGGATGGTTGGTTCAATAACCACTGGGGCCAGGATGGTGGGTTCAATGCCCACTGGGGCCAGGATGGTGGGTTCAATGCCCACTGGGGCCAGGATGGTGGGTTCAATACCCGCTGGGGCCAGGATGGTGGGTTCAATACCCGCTGGGGCCAGGATGGTGGGTTCAATACCCGCTGGGGCCAGGATGGTGGGTTCAATACCCGCTGGGGCCAGGATGGTGGGTTCAATGCCCACTGGGGCCAGGATGGTGGGTTCAATACCCGCTGGGGCCAGGATGGTGGGTTCAATACCCGCTGGGGCCAGGATGGTGGGTTCAATACCCGCTGGGGCCAGGATGGTGGGTTCAATGCCCACTGGGGCCAGGATGGTGGGTTCAATACCCACTGGGGCCAGGATGGTGGGTTCAATACCCACTGGGGCCAGGATGATGGGTTCAATACCCGCTGGGGCCAGGATGGTGGTTTCAATACCCACTGGGGCCAGGATGGTGGGTTCACTACAGGATGGTGGGTTCAATACCCACTGGGGCCAGGATGGTGGGTTCAATACCCGCTGGGGCCAGGATTATGGGTTCAATACCCGCTGGGGCCAGGATGGTGGGTTCAATACCCGCTGGGGCCAGGATGGTGGGTTCAATACCCACTGGGGCCAGGATGGTGGGTTCACTACCCACTGGGGCCAGGATGGTGGGTTCAATATCCACTGGGGCCAGGATGGTGGGTTCAATACCCACTGGGGCCAGGATGGTGGGTTCAATACCCGCTGGGGCCAGGATGGTGGGTTCAATGCCCACTGGGGCCAGGATGGTGGGTTCAATACCCACTGGGGCCAGGATGGTGGGTTCAATACCCACTGGGGCCAGGATGGTGGGTTCAATGCCCACTGGGGCCAGGATGGTGGGTTCAATACCCACTGGGGCCAGGATGGTGGGTTCACTACAGGATGGTGGGTTCAATACCCACTGGGGCCAGGATGGTGGGTTCACTACCCACTGGGGCCATAATGGTGGGTTCAATACCCACTGGGGCCAGGATGGTGGGTTCACTACAGGATGGTGGGTTCAATACCCACTGGGGCCAGGATGGTGGGTTCACTACCCACTGGGGCCAGGATGGTGGGTTCAATACCCACTGGGGCCAGGATGGTGGGTTCACTACCCACTGGGGCCAGGATGGTGGGTTCAATACCCACTGGGGCCAGGATGGTGGGTTCAATACCCACTGGGGCCAGGATGGTGGGTTCAATACCCGCTGGGGCTAGGATGGTGGGTTCAATGCCCACTGGGGCCAGGATGGTGGGTTCAATACCCACTGGGGCCAGGATGGTGGGTTCAATACCCACTGGGGCCAGGATGGTGGGTTCAATGCCCACTGGGGCCAGGATGGTGGGTTCAATACCCACTGGGGCCAAGATGGTTGGTTCACTACCCACTGGGGCCAGGATTATGGGTTCAATACCCACTGGGGCCAGGATGGTGGGTTCAATACCCGCTGGGGCCAGGATGGTGGGTTCAATGCCCACTGGGGCCAGGATGGTGGGTTCAATACCCACTGGGGCCAGGATGGTGGGTTCAATACCCACTGGGGCCAGGATGGTGGGTTCAATGCCCACTGGGGCCAGGATGGTGGGTTCAATACCCACTGGGGCCAGGATGGTGGGTTCACTACAGGATGGTGGGTTCAATACCCACTGGGGCCAGGATGGTGGGTTCACTACCCACTGGGGCCAGGATTATGGGTTCAATACCCACTGGGGCCAGGATGGTGGGTTCAATACCCGCTGGGGCCAGGATGGTGGGTTCAATACCCACTGGGGCCAGGATGGTGGGTTCACTACCCACTGGGGCCAGGATTATGGGTTCAATACCCACTGGGGCCAGGATGGTGGGTTCAATACCCGCTGGGGCCAGGATGGTGGGTTCAATACCCACTGGGGCCAGGATGGTTGGTTAAATCCCCGCTGGGGCCAGGATTATGGGTTCAATACCCACTGGGGCCAGGATGGTGGGTTCAATAGCCACTGGGGCCAGGATCGTGGGTTCAATACCCACTGGGGCCAGGATTATGGGTTCAATACCCACTGGGGCCAGGATGGTGGGTTCAATACCCACTGGGGCCAGGATGGTGGGTTCAATACCCACTGGGGCCAGGATGGTGGGTACAATACCAGCTGGGGCCAGGATGGTGGGTTCAATACCCGCTGGGGCCAGGATGGTGGGTTCAATACCCACTGGGGCCAGGATGGTGGTTTCAATACCCACTGGGGCCAGGATGGTTGGTTCAATACCCACTGGGGCCAGGATGGTGGGTTCAATACCCACTGGGGCCAGGATGGTGGGTTCAATACCCGCTGGGGCCAGGATGGTGGGTTCAATACCTGCTGGGGCCAGGATGGCGGGTTAAATACCCGCTGGGGCCAGGATGGTGGGTTCAATACCCGCTGGGGCCAGGATGGTGGGTTCATTACCCGCTGGGGCCAGGATGGTGGGTTCATTACCCGCTGGGGCCAGGATGGTGAGTTCTATACCCACTGGGGCCAGGATGGTGGGTTCAATACCCGCTGGGGCCAGGATAGTGGGTTCACTACTCACTGGGGCCAGGATGGTGGGTTCAATACCCGCTGGGGCCAGGATGGTGGGTTCAATACCCGCTGGGGCCAGGATGGTGGATTCACTACAGGATGGTGGGTTCAATACCCGCTGGGGCCAGGATGGTGGATTCAATACCCGCTGGGGCAAGGATGGTGGGTTCAATACCTGCTGGGGCCAGGATGGTGGGTTCAATACCCGCTGGGGCCAGGATGGTGGATTCACTACAGGATGGTGGGTTCAATACCCGCTGGGGCCAGTATGGTGGATTCAATACCCGCTGGGGCCAGGATGGTGGATTCACTACAGGATGGTGGGTTCAATACCTGCTGTGGCCAGGATGGTGGGTTCACTACAGGATGGTGGGTTCAATACCCGCTGGGGCCAGGATGGTGGATTCAATTCCCGCTGGGGCCAGGATGGTGGGTTCACTACAGGATGGTGGGTTCAATACCTGCTGTGGCCAGGATGGTGGGTTCACTACAGGATGGTGGGTTCAATACCCATTGGTGCCAGGATGGTGTGTTCACTACCCACTGGGGCCAGGATGGTGGGTTCAATACCCGTTGGGGCCAGGATGGTGGGTTCACTACAGGATGGTGGGTTCAATACCCACTGGGTCCAGGATGGTGGGTTCACTACAGGATGGTGGGTTCAATACCCATTGGTGCCAGGATGGTGTGTTCACTACCCACTGGGGCCAGGATGGTGGGTTCAATACCCGTTGGGGCCAGGATGGTGGGTTCAATACCCGCTGGGGCCAGGATGGTGGGTTCACTACCCACTGGGGCCAGGATGGTCGGTTCAGAACACGCTGGGGCCAGGATGGTGGGTTCAATACCCACTGGGGCCTGGATGGTGGGTTCAATACCCGCTGGGGCCAGGATGGTGGATTCACTACAGGATGGTGGGTTCAATACCCGCTGGGGCCAGGATGGTGGGTTCACTACAGGATGGTGGGTTCACTACAGGATGGTGGATTCAATACCCGCTGGGGCCAGGATGGTGGGTTCACTACAGGATGGTGGGTTCACTACAGGATGGTGGATTCACTACAGGATGGTGGGTTCACTACAGGATGATGGATTCACTACAGGATGGTGGGTTCACTACAGGATGGTGGATTCACTACAGGATGGTGGGTTCACTACAGGATGGTGGGTTCACTACAGGACGGTGGGTTCACTACAGGATGGTGGGTTCAATACCCGCTGGGGCCAGGATGGTGGGTTCACTACAGGATGTTGGGTTCACTACAGGATGGTGGGTTCACTACAGGATGATAGGTTCACTACAGGATGGTGGGTTCAATACAGGATGGTGGATTCAATACCCGCTGGGGCCAGGATGGTGGGTTCACTACAGGATGAAGGATTCACTACAGGATGGTGGGTTCAATACCCGCTGGTGCCAGGATGATAGGTTCACTACAGGATGGTGGGTTCAATACAGGATGGTGGATTCAATACCCGCTGGGGCCAGGATGGTGGGTTCACTACAGGATGAAGGATTCACTACAGGATGGTGGGTTCAATACCCGCTGGTGCCAGGATGATAGGTTCACTACAGGATGGTGGGTTCAATACCCACTGGGGCCAGGATGGTGGGTTCAATACCCGCTGGGGCCAGGATGGTGGGTTCAATACCCGCTGTGGCCAGGATGGTGGGTTCAATGCCCACTGGGGCCAGGATGGTGGGTTCAATACCCGCTGGGGCCAGGATGGTGGGTTCAATGCCCACTGGGGCCAGGATGGTGGGTTCAATACCCACTGGGGCCAGGATGGTGGGTTCAATGCCCACTGGGGCCAGGATGTTGGGTTCAATACCCGCTGGGGCCAGGATGGTGGGTTCAATACCCACTGGGGCCAGGATGGTGGGTTCAATACCCGCTGGGGCCAGGATGGTGGGTTCAATACCTGCTGGGGCCAGGATGGTGGGTTCAATACCCGCTGGGGCCAGGATGGTGGGTTCAATACCCACTGGGGCCAGGATGGTGGGTTCAATACCCGCTGGGGCCAGGATGGTGGGTTCAATACCCGCTGGGGCCAGGATGGTTGGTTCAATACCCACTGGGGCCAGGATGGTGGGTTCAATGCCCACTGGGGCCAGGATGGTGGGTTCAATGCCCACTGGGGCCAGGATGGTGGGTTCAATACCCGCTGGGGCCAGGATGGTGGGTTCAATACCCGCTGGGGCCAGGATGGTGGGTTCAATGCCCACTGGGGCCAGGATGGTGGGTTCAATACCCGCTGGGGCCAGGATGGTGGGTTCAATACCCGCTGGGGCCAGGATGGTGGGTTCAATACCCGCTGGGGCCAGGATGGTGGGTTCAATGCCCACTGGGGCCAGGATGGTGGGTTCAATACCCACTGGGGCCAGGATGGTGGGTTCAATACCCACTGGGGCCAGGATGATGGGTTCAATACCCGCTGGGGCCAGGATGGTGGTTTCAATACCCACTGGGGCCAGGATGGTGGGTTCACTACAGGATGGTGGGTTCAATACCCACTGGGGCCAGGATGGTGGGTTCAATACCCGCTGGGGCCAGGATTATGGGTTCAATACCCGCTGGGGCCAGGATGGTGGGTTCAATACCCGCTGGGGCCAGGATGGTGGGTTCAATACCCACTGGGGCCAGGATGGTGGGTTCACTACCCACTGGGGCCAGGATGGTGGGTTCAATATCCACTGGGGCCAGGATGGTGGGTTCAATACCCACTGGGGCCAGGATGGTGGGTTCAATACCCGCTGGGGCCAGGATGGTGGGTTCAATGCCCACTGGGGCCAGGATGGTGGGTTCAATACCCACTGGGGCCAGGATGGTGGGTTCAATACCCACTGGGGCCAGGATGGTGGGTTCAATGCCCACTGGGGCCAGGATGGTGGGTTCAATACCCACTGGGGCCAGGATGGTGGGTTCACTACAGGATGGTGGGTTCAATACCCACTGGGGCCAGGATGGTGGGTTCACTACCCACTGGGGCCATAATGGTGGGTTCAATACCCACTGGGGCCAGGATGGTGGGTTCACTACAGGATGGTGGGTTCAATACCCACTGGGGCCAGGATGGTGGGTTCACTACCCACTGGGGCCAGGATGGTGGGTTCAATACCCACTGGGGCCAGGATGGTGGGTTCATTACCCACTGGGGCCAGGATGGTGGGTTCAATACCCACTGGGGCCAGGATGGTGGGTTCAATACCCACTGGGGCCAGGATGGTGGGTTCAATACCCGCTGGGGCTAGGATGGTGGGTTCAATGCCCACTGGGGCCAGGATGGTGGGTTCAATACCCACTGGGGCCAGGATGGTGGGTTCAATACCCACTGGGGCCAGGATGGTGGGTTCAATGCCCACTGGGGCCAGGATGGTGGGTTCAATACCCACTGGGGCCAGGATGGTTGGTTCACTACCCACTGGGGCCAGGATTATGGGTTTAATACCCACTGGGGCCAGGATTGTGGGTTCAATACCCGCTGGGGCCAGGATGGTGGGTTCAATACCCGCTGGGGCCAGGATGGTGGGTTCAATACCCGCTGGGGCCAGGATGGTGGGTTCAATGCCCACTGGGGCCAGGATGGTGGGTTCAATACCCACTGGGGCCAGGATGGTGGGTTCAATACCCACTGGGGCCAGGATGATGGGTTCAATACCCGCTGGGGCCAGGATGGTGGTTTCAATACCCACTGGGGCCAGGATGGTGGGTTCACTACAGGATGGTGGGTTCAATACCCACTGGGGCCAGGATGGTGGGTTCAATACCCGCTGGGGCCAGGATTATGGGTTCAATACCCGCTGGGGCCAGGATGGTGGGTTCAATACCCGCTGGGGCCAGGATGGTGGGTTCAATACCCGCTGGGGCCAGGATGGTGGGTTCACTACCCACTGGGGCCAGGATGGTGGGTTCAATATCCACTGGGGCCAGGATGGTGGGTTCAATACCCACTGGGGCCAGGATGGTGGGTTCAATACCCGCTGGGGCCAGGATGGTGGGTTCAATGCCCACTGGGGCCAGGATGGTGGGTTCAATACCCACTGGGGCCAGGATGGTGGGTTCAATACCCACTGGGGCCAGGATGGTGGGTTCAATGCCCACTGGGGCCAGGATGGTGGGTTCAATACCCACTGGGGCCAGGATGGTGGGTTCACTACAGGATGGTGGGTTCAATACCCACTGGGGCCAGGATGGTGGGTTCACTACCCACTGGGGCCATAATGGTGGGTTCAATACCCACTGGGGCCAGGATGGTGGGTTCACTACAGGATGGTGGGTTCAATACTCACTGGGGCCAGGATGGTGGGTTCACTACCCACTGGGGCCAGGATGGTGGGTTCAATACCCACTGGGGCCAGGATGGTGGGTTCATTACCCACTGGGGCCAGGATGGTGGGTTCAATACCCACTGGGGCCAGGATGGTGGGTTCAATACCCACTGGGGCCAGGATGGTGGGTTCAATACCCGCTGGGGCTAGGATGGTGGGTTCAATGCCCACTGGGGCCAGGATGGTGGGTTCAATACCCACTGGGGCCAGGATGGTGGGTTCAATACCCACTGGGGCCAGGATGGTGGGTTCAATGCCCACTGGGGCCAGGATGGTGGGTTCAATACCCACTGGGGCCAGGATGGTTGGTTCACTACCCACTGGGGCCAGGATTATGGGTTTAATACCCACTGGGGCCAGGATTGTGGGTTCAATACCCGCTGGGGCCAGGATGGTGGGTTCAATGCCCACTGGGGCCAGGATGGTGGGTTCAATACCCACTGGGGCCAGGATGGTGGGTTCAATACCCACTGGGGCCAGGATGGTGGGTTCAATGCCCACTGGGGCCAGGATGGTGGGTTCAATACCCACTGGGGCCAGGATGGTGGGTTCACTACAGGATGGTGGGTTCAATACCCACTGGGGCCAGGATGGTGGGTTCACTACCCACTGGGGCCAGGATTATGGGTTCAATACCCACTGGGGCCAGGATGGTGGGTTCAATACCCGCTGGGGCCAGGATGGTGGGTTCAATACCCACTGGGGCCAGGATGGTGGGTTCACTACCCACTGGGGCCAGGATTATGGGTTCAATACCCACTGGGGCCAGGATGGTGGGTTCAATACCCGCTGGGGCCAGGATGGTGGGTTCAATACCCACTGGGGCCAGGATGGTTGGTTAAATCCCCGCTGGGGCCAGGATTATGGGTTCAATACCCACTGGGGCCAGGATGGTGGGTTCAATAGCCACTGGGGCCAGGATCGTGGGTTCAATACCCACTGGGGCCAGGATTATGGGTTCAATACCCACTGGGGCCAGGATGGTGGGTTCAATACCCACTGGGGCCAGGATGGTGGGTTCAATACCGACTGGGGCCAGGATGGTGGGTACAATACCAGCTGGGGCCAGGATGGTGGGTTCAATACCCGCTGGGGCCAGGATGGTGGGTTCAATACCCACTGGGGCCAGGATGGTGGTTTCAATACCCACTGGGGCCAGGATGGTTGGTTCAATACCCACTGGGGCCAGGATGGTGGGTTCAATACCCACTGGGGCCAGGATGGTGGGTTCACTACCCACTGGGGCCAGGATTATGGGTTCAATACCCACTGCGGCCAGGATGGTGGGTTCAATACCCGCTGGGGCCAGGATGGTGGGTTCAATGCCCACTGGGGCCAGGATGGTGGGTTCAATACCCACTGGGGCCAGGATGGTGGGTTCAATACCCACTGGGGCCAGGATTGTGGGTTCAATGCCCACTGGGGCCAGGATGGTGGGTTCAATACCCACTGGGGCCAGGATGGTGGGTTCACTACAGGATGGTGGGTTCAATACCCACTGGGGCCAGGATGGTGGGTTCACTACCCACTGGGGCCAGGATTATGGGTTCAATACCCACTGGGGCCAGGATGGTGGGTTCAATACCCGCTGGGGCCAGGATGGTGGGTTCAATACCCACTGGGGCCAGGATGGTGGGTTCACTACCCACTGGGGCCAGGATTCTGGGTTCAATACCCACTGGGGCCAGGATGGTGGGTTCAATACCCGCTGGGGCCAGGATGGTGGGTTCAATACCCACTGGGGCCAGGATGGTGGGTTCACTACAGGATGGTGGGTTCAATACCCACTGGGGCCAGGATGGTGGGTTCACTACCCACTGGGGCCAGGATTATGGGTTCAATACCCACTGGGGCCAGGATGGTGGGTTCAATACCCGCTGGGGCCAGGATGGTGGGTTCAATGCCCACTGGGGCCAGGATGGTGGGTTCAATACCCACTGGGGCCAGGATGGTGGGTTCAATACCCACTGGGGCCAGGATGGTGGGTTCAATGCCCACTGGGGCCAGGATGGTGGGTTCAATACCCACTGGGGCCAGGATGGTGGGTTCACTACAGGATGGTGGGTTCAATACCCACTGGGGCCAGGATGGTGGGTTCACTACCCACTGGGGCCAGGATTATGGGTTCAATACCCACTGGGGCCAGGATGGTGGGTTCAATACCCGCTGGGGCCAGGATGGTGGGTTCAATACCCACTGGGGCCAGGATGGTGGGTTCACTACCCACTGGGGCCAGGATTATGGGTTCAATACCCACTGGGGCCAGGATGGTGGGTTCAATACCCGCTGGGGCCAGGATGGTGGGTTCAATACCCACTGGGGCCAGGATGGTTGGTTAAATACCCGCTGGGGCCAGGATTATGGGTTCAATACCCACTGGGGCCTGGATGGTGGGTTCAATACCCACTGGGGCCAGGATGGTGGGTTCAATACCCACTGGGGCCAGGATTATGGGTTCAATACCCACTGGGACCAGGATGGTGGGTTCAATACCCACTGGGGCCAGGATGGTGGGTTCAATACCTACTGGGGCCAGGATGGTGGGTACAATACCAGCTGGGGCCAGGATGGTGGGTTCAATACCCGCTGGGGCCAGGATGGTGGGTTCAATACCCACTGGGGCCAGGATGGTGGGTTCAATACCCACTGGGGCCAGGATGGTGGGTTCAATACCCACTGGGGCCAGGATGGTGGGTTCAATACCCACTGGGGCCAGGATGGTGGGTTCACTACCCACTGGGGCCAGGATTATGGGTTCAATACCCACTGGGGCCAGGATGGTGGGTTCAATACCCGCTGGGGCCAGGATGGTGGGTTCAATGCCCACTGGGGCCAGGATGGTGGGTTCAATACCCACTGGGGCCAGGATGGTGGGTTCAATACCCACTGGGGCCAGGATGGTGGGTTCAATGCCCACTGGGGCCAGGATGGTGGGTTCAATACCCACTGGGGCCAGGATGGTGGGTTCACTACAGGATGGTGGGTTCAATACCCACTGGGGCCAGGATGGTGGGTTCAATTCCCACTGGGGCCAGGATTATGGGTTCAATACCCACTGGGGCCAGGATGGTGGGTTCAATACCCGCTGGGGCCAGGATGGTGGGTTCAATACCCACTGGGGCCAGGATGGTGGGTTCACTACCCACTGGGGCCAGGATTATGGGTTCAATACCCACTGGGGCCAGGATGGTGGGTTCAATACCCGCTGGGGCCAGGATGGTGGGTTCAATACCCACTGGGGCCAGGATGGTTGGTTAAATACCCGCTGGGGCCAGGATTATGGGTTCAATACCCACTGGGGCCAGGATGGTGGGTTCAATGCCCACTGGGGCCAGGATGGTGGGTTCAATGCCCACTGGGGCCAGGATGGTGGGTTCAATACCCGCTGGGGCCAGGATGGTGGGTTCAATGCCCACTGGGGCCAGGATGGTGGGTTCAATACCCGCTGGGGCCAGGATGGTGGGTTCAGAACCCACTGGGGCCAGGATGGTGGGTTCAATGCCCACTGGGGCCAGGATGGTGGGTTCTATACCCGCTGGGGCCAGGATGGTGGGTTCAATACCCACTGGGG
>NC_092165.1:150000-152500 GCF_045791955.1 Oncorhynchus clarkii lewisi | reverse complement strand
TATCTGATCTATAGGGGTAATGATGTCTATAGGGGTAATGATGTCTATAGGGGTAATGATGTCTATAGGGGTAATGATGTCTATAGGGGTAATGATGGCTCTATCTGATCTATAGGGGTAATGATGTCTATAGGGGTAATGATATATCTATCTGATCTATAGGGGTAATGATATCTCTATATGGTCTATAGAGGTAATGAAGCCTCTATCTGATCTATAGGGGTAATGACGTCTATAGGGATAATGATGTCTATAGGGGTAATGATGTGTATAGGGGTAATGATGTCTATAGGGGTAATGATGTCTATAGGGGTACTGATGTCTATAGGGGTAATGATGTCTATAGGGGTAATGATGTCTATCTAAACTGTAGGGGTAATGATGTCTATAGGGGTAATGATGTGTATAGGGGTAATGATGTCACTGTCTGGTCCATATGTATATAGGGGTAATGATGTATATAGGTGTAATGACGTCTATAGGGGTAATTATGTCTATCTGAACTATAGGGGTAATGATGTCTATAGGGGTAATGCTGTGTATAGGGGTAATGATGTCTATTGGGTCTATGGGGGTAATGATGTCTCTATCTGATCTATAGGGGTAAAAATGTCTATAGGGGTAATGATGTGTTTAGGGGTAATGATGTCTATAGGGGTAATGATGTCTATCTGAACTATAGGGGTAATGATGTCTATAGGGGTAATGCTGTGTATAGGGGTAATGATGTCTATTGGGTCTATGGGGGTAATGATGTCTCTATCTGATCTATAGGGGTAATGATATCTATAGGGGTAATGATGTCTATATGGGTACTGATGTCTATAAAGGTAATGATGTCTATCTGATCTATAGGGGTAATGATGTCTATAGGTGTAATGATGTCTATATCTGGTCTATGGGGTAATGATGTCTCTATTTGATCTATTGGTGTAATGATGTCTATAGGGGTAATGATGTCTATAGTGGTAATGATGTCTATAGGGGTAATGATGTCTATAGGGGTAATGATGTTTCTATCTGGTCTATAGGGGTAATGATGTCTATAGGGGTAATGATGTCTCTATCTGATCTATAGGGGTAATGATGTCTATAGGGGTAATGATGTTTCTGTCTGGTCTAAAGGGCTAATGATGTCTATAGCGGTAATGATTACTATAGGGGGAATGCTGTCTATAGGGGTAATGATGTAGTGTCCACTGGGTTCATCAGGATGTCTCTATTTGGTCTATAGGGGTAATTATATCTCTATCTGATATATAGGGGTAATGTCTGGTCTGTTGGGGTAATGATGTCAATAGGGGTAATGTTTGGTCTATAGGTGTAATGATGTAATGTCCACTGGGTTTATCATGATGTCTCTATCTGGTCTATGGGGTAATGATGACTCTGTTCTGTCTATAGGGGTAATGATGTCTCTGTTTGGTCTATAGTGGTAATGATGTCTATAGATGTGTATAGGGGTAACAATGTCTATAGGGGTAATGATGTGTATAGGGGTAATGATGTCTCTATCGGGTCTATGGGGGTAATGATGTCTCTATCTGATCTATAGGGGTAATGATATCTATAGGGGTAATGATGTCTATATGGGTACTGATGTCTATAAAGGTAATGATGTCTATCTGATCTATAGGGGTAATGATGTCTATAGGTGCAATGATGTCTATAAAGGTAATGATGTCTATCTGGTCTATGGGGTAATGATGTCTCTATTTGATCTATAGGTGTAATGATGTCTATAGGGGTAATGATGTCTATAGTGGTAATGATGTCTATAGGGGTAAGAGATGTCTATAGGGGTAATGATGTTTCTATCTGGTCTATAGGGGTAATGATGTCTCTAGGGGTAATGACGTCTCTATCTGGTCTATGGGGTAATGATGACTCTGTTCTGTCTATAGGGGTAATGATGTCTCTGTCTGGTCTATAGTGGTAATGATGTCTATAGATGTGTATAGGGGTAACGATGTCTATAGGGGTAATGATGTGTATAGGGGTAATGATGTCTCTATCGGGTCTATGGGGGTAATGATGCCTCTATCTGGTCTATAGGGGTAATTATGTCTCTTTCTGGTCTATAGGGGTAATGATGTCTCTATCTATTCTATAGGGGTAATGATGTATCTATCTGGTCTATAGGGGTAATGATGTCTCTATCTGGTCTATGGGGAAGGGTTTGGCTGTGAGACCTCTGACTGAGAAACTTGGGGAAGGGTTTGGCTGTGACACCTCTGAGAAACTCAGGGAAGGGTTTGGCTGTGACACCTCTGACTGAGAAACTCAGGGAAGGGTTTGACTGTGACACCTCTGAGAAACTTGGGGAAGGGTTTGGCTGTGACACCTCTGAGAAACTCAGGGAAGGGTTTGGCTGTGACACCTCTGACTGAGAAACTTGGGGAAGGGTTTGGCTGTGACACCTCTGACTGAGAAACTCAGGGAAGGGTTTGGCTGTGACACCTCTGAGAAACTTGGGGAAGGGTTTGACTGTGACACCTCT
>NC_092165.1:112500-137500 GCF_045791955.1 Oncorhynchus clarkii lewisi | reverse complement strand
GGACAGACAGACAGACAGACATAATGTAATGTAGATGGTAGAATCTGGAGGACAGACAGACTGACATAATGTAGTGTAGATGGTAGAATCTGGAGGACAGACAGACAGACAGACATAATGTAATGTAGATGGTAGAATCTGGAGGACAGACAGACAGACATAATGTAGTGTAGATGGTAGAATCTGGAGGACAGACAGACAGACAGACATAATGTAGTGTAGATGGTAGAATCTGGAGGACAGAAAGTCAGACAGACATAATGTAGTGTAGATGGTAGAATCTGGAGGACAGACAGACAGACATAATGTAGTGTAGATGGTAGAATCTGGAGGACAGACAGACAGACAGACATAATGTAATGTAGATGGTAGAATCTGGAGGACAGACAGACTGACATAATGTAGTGTAGATGGTAGAATCTGGAGGACAGACAGACAGACAGACATAATGTAATGTAGATGGTAGAATCTGGAGGACAGACAGACTGACATAATGTAGTGTAGATGGTAGAATCTGGAGGACAGACAGACATAATGTAGTGTAGATGGTAGAATCTGGAGGACAGACAGACAGACAGACATAATGTAATGTAGATGGTAGAATCTGGAGGACAGACAGACAGACATAATGTAATGTAGATGGTAGAATCTGGAGGACAGAAAGACAGACAGACATAATGTAGTGTAGATGGTAGAATCTGGAGGACAGACAAACAGACATAATGTAGATGGTAGAATCTGGAGGACAGACAGACAGACATAATGTAGTGTAGATGGTAGAATCTGGAGGACAGACAGACAGACATAATGTAATGTAGATGGTAGAATCTGGAGGACAGACAGACAGACATAATGTAGTGTAGATGGTAGAATCTGGAGGACAGACAGACAGAGATAATGTAATGTAGATGGTAGAATCTGGAGGACAGACAGACAGACATAATGTAGTGTAGATGGTAGAATCTGGAGGACAGACAGACAGACATAATGTAATGTAGATGGTAGAATCTGGAGGACAGACAGACAGACAGACATAATGTAGTGTAGATGGTAGAATCTGGAGGACAGACAGACTGACATAATGTAGTGTAGATGGTAGAATCTGGAGGACAGACAGACAGACATAATGTAGTGTAGATGGTAGAATCTGGAGGACAGCCAGACAGACAGACATAATGTAATGTAGATGGTAGAATCTGGAGGACAGCCAGACAGACAGACATAATGTAGTGTAGATGGTAGAATCTGGAGGACAGACAGACATAATGTAATGTAGATGGTAGAATCTGGAGGACAGACAGACTGACATAATGTAATGTAGATGGTAGAATCTGTAGGACAGACATACAGACATAATGTAATGTAGATGGTAGAATCTGGAGGACAGACAGACAGACAGACATAATGTAGTGTAGATGGTAGAATCTGGAGGACAGACAGACAGACATAATGTAGTGTAGATGGTAGAATCTGGAGGACAGACAGACAGACATAATGTAATGTCGATGGTAGAATCTGGAGGACAGACAGACAGACATTATGTAGATGGTAGAATCTGGAGGACAGACAGAGATAATGTAATGTAGATGGTAGAATCTGGCGGACAGACAGACAGACATAATGTAGTGTAGATGGTAGAATCTGGAGGACAGACAGACAGACAGACAGACAGACAGACATTATGTAGATGGTAGAATCTGGAGGACAGACAGAGATAATGTAATGTAGATGGTAGAATCTGGAGGACAGACAGACAGACATAATGTAATGTAGATGGTAGAATCTGGAGGACAGACAGATAGACAGACAGACAGACATAATGTAATGTAGATGGTAGAATCTGGAGGACAGACAGAGATAATGTAGATGGTAGAATCTGGAGGACGGACAGAGATAATGTAGATGGTAGAATCTGGAGGACAGACAGAGATAATATAGATGGTAGAATCTGGAGGACAGACAGAGATAATGTAGTGTAGATGGTAGTGGATGTGTTTGTGTCTCAGTGTGTGTTGTCTTTTTGGTCTCGTCTCCTTCTCTCCTCAGTGTGCCCCTTCCCATTTACACCAGATATGTAATGACGAGATGCACGTCTCCACCCTAACAATGGGAGTCGTGGTCCCAAAGGTGGGAAGGCAGGCGACAAGCTGAGGTCCATAATAAACCCAAAGAAACACATTGGCTTAAATTTGGACAGATTTTAGAGAGTGAAACCTCTCTCTTCACCTCTTCCTCTCTGTTTAAACACACCAAGCCCCTCCCACTGCCTCTCACACCAAGCCCCTCCCACTGGTTCTCACACCAAGCCCCTCCCACTGCCTCTCACACCAAGCCCCTCCCACTTCCTCTCACACCAAGCCCCTCCCACTGCCTCTCATTCCAAGCCCCTCCCACTGCCTCTCATTCCATGCCCCTCCCACTGCCTCTCACTCCAAGCCCCTCCTACTGCCTCTCACACAAAGCTCCTCCCCCTGCCTCTCACGCAAAGCCCCTCCTACTGCCTCTCACGCAAATTCCCTCCCCCCCGCCTCTCACGCCAGGCCCCTCCCACTGCCTGTCACACCAAGCCCCTCCCCCCGCCTTTCACGCAAATTCCCTCCCCCCCGCCTCTCACGCCAAGTCCCCCCCTCTGTCTCTCACGCCAAGCCCCTCCCACTGCCTCTCACACCGGGCCCCTCCCACCTCCTCTCACACCAAGCCCCTCCCCCCACCTCTCACGCCAAGCCCCTCCCCCCGCCTCTCACGCCAAGCCCCTCCCCCTGCCTCTCACGCCAAGCCCCTCCCTCTCACTCCAAGCCCCTCCCTCTGCCTCTAACGCCAACCCCCTGCCTCTCACGCAAATTCTCTCACCCCGCCTCTCACGCCAAGCCCCTCCCTCTGTTTCCCACACCAAGCCCCTCCCACTGCCTCTCACGCCAAGCCCCTCCCTCTGCCTCTCACGCCAAGCCCCTCCCTCTGCCTCTCACACCAAGCCCCTCCCACTGCCTCTCATTCCAAGCCCCTCCCCCTGCCTCTCACGCCAACAAAGTTGAGAGATCACATCTCCCTCTCTGACAAGCGTTTTATCTCGCTATTTGCATTTGAGGTGTGTTCCAACAGAATGGTTCATATGGACACTGAAACACATGGAGATTATTTTACTGTAATAGAGATATGGACACTGAAACACATGGAGATTATTTTACTGTAATAGAGATATGGACACTGAAACACATGGAGATTATTTTACTGTAATAGAGATATGGACACTGAAACACATGGAGATTATTTTACTGTAATAGAGATATGGACACTGAAACACGTGGAGATTATTTTACTGTCATAGAGATATGGACACTGAAACACGTGGAGATTATTTTACTGTAATAGAGATATGGACACTGAAACACATGGAGATTATTTTACTGTAATAGAGATATGGACACTGAAACACATGGAGATTATTTTACTGTAATAGAGATATGGACACTGAAACACGTGGAGATTATTTTACTGTCATAGAGATATGGACACTGAAACACGTGGAGATTATTTTACTGTAATAGAGATATGGACACTGAAACACATGGAGATTATTTTACTGTAATAGAGATATGGACACTGAAACACATGGAGATTATTTTACTGTAATAGAGATATGGACACTGAAACACATGGAGATTATTTTACTGTAATAGAGATATTGACACTGAAACACATGGAGATTATTTTACTGTAATAGAGATATGGACACTGAAACACATGGAGATTATTTTACTGTAATAGAGATATGGACACTGAAACACATGGAGATTATTTTACTGTAATAGAGATATTGACACTGAAACACATGGAGATTATTTTACTGTAATAGAGATATGGACACTGAAACACATGGAGATTATTTTACTGTAATAGAGATATGGACACTGAAACACATGGAGATTATTTTACTGTAATAGAGATATGGACACTGAAACACATGGAGATTATTTTACTGTAATAGAGATATGGACACTGAAACACATGGAGATTATTTTACTGTAATAGAGATATGGACACTGAAACACATGGAGATTATTTTACTGTAATAGAGATATGGACACTGAAACATGGAGATTATTTTACTGTAATAGAGATATGGACACTGAAACACATGGAGATTATTTTACTGTAATAGAGATATGGACACTGAAACATGGAGATTATTTTACTGTAATAGAGATATGGACACTGAAACACATGGAGATTATTTTACTGTAATAGAGATATGGACACTGAAACATGGAGATTATTTTACTGTAGTAGAGATATGGACACTGAAACACATGGAGATTATTTTACTGTAATAGAGATATGGACACTGAAACACATGGATATTATTTTACTGTAATAGAGATATGGACACTGAAACGCATGGAGATTATTTTACTGTAGTAGAGATATGGACACTGAAACACATGGAGATTATTTTACTGTAATAGAGATATGGACACTGAAACACATGGAGATTATTTTACTGTAATAGAGATATGGACACTGAAACACATGGAGATTATTTTACTGTGATAGAGATATGGACACTGAAACACATGGAGATTATTTTACTGTAATAGAGATATGGACACTGAAACATGGAGATTATTTTACTGTAGTAGAGATATGGACACTGAAACACATGGAGATTATTTTACTGTAATAGAGATATGGACACTGAAACACATGGATATTATTTTACTGTAATAGAGATATGGACACTGAAACGCATGGAGATTATTTTACTGTAGTAGAGATATGGACACTGAAACACATGGAGATTATTTTACTGTAATAGAGATATGGACACTGAAACACATGGAGATTATTTTACTGTAATAGAGATATGGACACTGAAACACATGGAGATTATTTTACTGTGATAGAGATATGGACACTGAAACACATGGAGATTATTTTACTGTAACAGAGATATGGACACTGAAACACATGGAGATTATTTTACTGTCATAGAGATATGGACACTGAAACACATGGAGATTATTTTACTGTAATAGAGATATGGACACTGAAACACATGGAGATTATTTTATTGTCATAGAGATATGGACACTGAAACACGTTGGAGATTATTTTACTGTAATACAGATATGGACACTGAAACACATGGAGATTATTTTACTGTAATAGAGATATGGACACTGAAACACGTGGAGATTATTTTACTGTAATAGAGATATGGACACTGAAACACAGAGATTATTTTACTGTAGTAGAGATATGGACACTGAAACATGGAGATTATTTTACTGTAATAGAGATATGGACACTGAAACACATGGACATTATTTTACTGTAATAGAGATATGGACACTGAAACACATGGAGATTATTTTACTGTAATAGAGATATGGACACTGAAACACATGGAGATTATTTTACTGTCATAGAGATATGGACACTGAAACACGTGGAGATTATTTTACTGTCATAGAGATATGGACACTGAAACACATGGAGATTATTTTACTGTAATAGAGATATGGACACTGAAACACATTGGGATTATTTTATTGTAATAGAGATATGGACACTGAAACACATGGAGATTATTTTACTGTAATAGAGATATGGACACTGAAACACATTGGGATTATTTTACTGTAATAGAGATATGGACACTGAAACACGTTGGAGATTATTTTACTGTAATACAGATATGGACACTGAAACACATGGAGATTATTTTACTGTAATAGAGATATGGACACTGAAACACGTGGAGATTATTTTACTGTAATAGAGATATGGACACTGAAACATGGAGATTAATTTACTGTAGTAGAGATATGGACACTGAAACATGGAGATTATTTTACTGTAATAGAGATATGGACACTGAAACAAAGACAAAGAAACAGTGTCCACATCTCTAATTCAGTTGGTTACAATGATGATTCAGTTACTTACAATGATGATTCAGTTACTTACAATGATTATTCAGTTAGTTACAATGATGATTCAGTTGGTTACAATGATGATTCAGTTGGTTACAAGGATGATTCAGTTGGTTACAATGATGATTCAGTTAGTTACAATGATGATTCAGTTAGTTACAATGATGATTCAGTTAGTTACAATGATGATTCAGTTAGTTACAATGATGATTCAGTTAGTTACAATGATGATTCAGTTAGTTACAATGATGATTCAGTTAGTTACAATGATGATTCAGTTAGTTACAACGATGATTCAGTTGGTAGACCTATGATGATTCAGTTGGTAGACCTATGACTATTCAGTTAGTTACAATGATGACCGTATCGTAGTTGATTCAACCGTATCGTAGTTGATTCAACCGTATCGTAGTTGATTCAACCGTATCGTAGTTGATTCAACCGTTTCGTAGTTGATTCAACCGTATCGTAGTTGATTCAACCGTATCGTAGTTCAATCTGTATCGTAGTTGATTCAACCGTATCGTAGTTGATTCAGCCGTATCGTAGTTGATTCAACCGTATCGTAGTTGAATCTGTATCGTAGTTGATTCAACCGTATCGTAGTTGATTCAGCCGTATCGTAGTTGATTCAGCCGTATCGTAGTTGATTCAACCGTATCGTAGTTGATTCAACCGTATCGTAGTTGATTCAACCGTATCGTAGTTGATTCAACCGTATCATAGTTGATTCAACCGTATCGTAGTTGATTCAACCGTATCGTAGTTGATTCAACCGTATCGTAGTTGATTCAGCCGTATCGTAGTTGATTCAACCGTATCGTAGTTGATTCAACCGTATCGTAGTTGATTCAACCGTATCATAGTTGATTCAACCGTATCGTAGTTGATTCAACCATATCGTAGTTGATTCAGCCGTATCGTAGTTGATTCAACCGTATCGTAGTTGATTCAACCGTATCGTAGTTGATTCAACCGTATCGTAGTTGATTCAGCCGTATCGTAGTTGATTCAGCCGTATCGTAGTTGATTCAACCGTGTCGTAGTTGATTCAACCGTATCGTAGTTGATTCAACCGTATCGTAGTTGATTCAGCCGTATCGTAGTTGATTCATTGGTATATTCAGTGTCTAAGTGTAACTCTGTTGTTGTGTTGTTTACACTCATCCACTCTGTCTGTCTGCGATGTTTGTGTGTTGTCTTCAGTGGAGTGGCGAAGGCCCGTGTGATGGCGTATTTTGGCGAGGGGGAGGGGCCTATCCATGTGGACAACGTGAAGTGTTCCGGCGAAGAGCGTTCATTGGTCGACTGCCTCAAACAGCCAACCGGGACGCATAACTGTCGCCATAGCGAAGACGCCGGGGTCATCTGTGACTACGGCCAATCACAGTTCAGCGACACAG
Organism: Oncorhynchus clarkii lewisi; assembly: GCF_045791955.1. Lineage (NCBI taxonomy): Eukaryota > Metazoa > Chordata > Actinopteri > Salmoniformes > Salmonidae > Oncorhynchus > Oncorhynchus clarkii. The sequence continues at coordinate 130,164 of NC_092165.1, read as the reverse complement.
AGGGCAAAGGTCAGTGACTGACTGTGTCCTGTCCTCTAGACTGACTGTGTCCTGTCCTCTAGACTGACTGTGTCCTGTCCACTAGACTGACTGTGTCCTGTCCACTAGACTGACTGTGTCCTGTCCTCTAGACTGACTGTGTCCTGTCCACTAGACTGACTGTGTCCTGTCCACTAGACTGACTGTGTCCTGTCCTCTAGACTGACTGTGTCCTGTCCACTAGACTGACTGTGTCCTGTCCTCTAGACTGACTGTGTCCTGTCCACTAGACTGACTGTGTCCTGTCCACTAGACTGACTGTGTCCTGTCCTCTAGACTGACTGTGTCCTGTCCACTAGACTGACTGTGTCCTGTCCACTAGACTGACTGTGTCCTGTCCACTAGACTGACTGTGTCCTGTCCACTAGACTGACTGTGTCCTGTCCACTAGACTGACTGTGTCCTGTCCTCTAGACTGACTGTGTCCTGTCCACTAGACTGACTGTGTCCTGTCCACTAGACTGACTGTGTCCTGTCCACTAGACTGACTGTGTCCTGTCCACTAGACTGACTGTCCTCTAGACTGACTGTTTCCTGTCCACTAGACTGACTGTGTCCTGTCCACTAGACTGACTGTGTCCTGTCCTCTAGACTGACTGTGTCCTGTCCACTAGACTGACTGTGTCATGTCCACTAGACTGACTGTGTCCTGTCCACTAGACTGACTGTGTCCTGTCCACTAGACTGACTGTGTCCTGTCTTTTGGGATTAGGGTTACCATTGTGGTTACCATTGGTGTTACCATTGGGGTTGGGATTACCATTGGGGTTACCATTGGGGTTAGGGTTACCATTGGGGTTACCATTGGGGTTAGGGTTACCATTGGGGTTAGGGTTACCATTGGGGTTAGGGTTACCATTGGGGTTAGGGTTACCATTGGGGTTGGGGTTACCATTGGGGTTAGGGTTACCATCGGGGTTAGGGTTACCATTGGGGTTAGGGTTACCATTGGGGTTACCCTTGGGGTTAGGGTTACCATTGGGGTTACCATTGGGGTTGGGATTACCATTGGGGTTACCATTGGGGTTAGGGTTACCATTGGGGTTACCATTGGGGTTTGGGTTACCATTGGGGTTAGGGTTAGGGTTAGGGTTAGGGTTAGGGTTAGGGTTAGGGTTAGGGTTACCATTGGGGTTGGGGTTACCATTGGGGTTAGGGTTACCATTGGGGTTAGGGTTACCATTGGGGTTACCATTGGGGTTACCCTTGGGGTTAGGGTTACCATTGGGGTTACCATTTGGGTTAGGGTTACCATTGGGGTTAGGGTTACCATTGGGGTTAGGGTTACCATTGGGATTACCCTTGGGGTAAGGGTTACCATTGGGGTTAGGGTTACAATTGGGGTTAGGGTTACCATTGGGGTTAGGGTTACCATTGGGGTTAGGGTTATCATTGGGGTTGGGGTTACCATTGGGGTTAGGGTTACCATTGGGGTTAGGGTTACCATTGGGGTTAGGGTTACAATTGGGGTTACCATTAGGGTTACCATTGGGGTTAGGGTTACCATTGGGGTTACCATTGGGGTTACCATTGGGGTTAGGGTTACCATTGGGGTTAGGGTTACCATCGGGGTTACCATTGGGGTTAGGGTTACCATTGGGGTTAGGGTTACCATTGGGGTTATCGTTAGGGTTACCATTGGGGTTAGGGTTATCATTGGGGTTAGGGTTACCATTGGGTTTACCATTGGGGTTACCATTAGGGTTAGGGTTACCATTGGGGTTACCATTGGGGTTAGGGCTACCATTGGGGTTAGGGTTACCATTGGGGTTGGGGTTACCATTGGGGTAAGGTTACCATTGGGGTTAGGGTTACCATTGGGGTTAGGGTTACCATTGGGGTTACCCTTGGGGTTAGGGTTACCATTGGGGTTACCATTGGGGTTAGAGTTACCATTGGGGTTAGGGTTACCATTGGGGTTGGGGTTACCATTGGGGTTAGGGTTACCATTGGGTTAGGGTTACCATTGGGGTTACCATTGGGGTTAGGGTTACCATTGAGGTTACCTTTGAGGTTACCATTGGGGTTACCATTGGGGTTAGGGTTACCATTGGGGTTAGGGTTACCATTGGGGTTATCATTAGGGTTACCATTGGGGTTAGGGTTACCATTGGGGTTAGGGTTACCATTGGGGTTACCATTGGGGTTAGGGTTACCATTGGGGTTATCATTAGGGTTAGGGTTACCATTGGGGTTAGGGCTACCATTGGGGTTAGGGTTACCATTGGGGTTAGGGTTACCATTGGGGTTACCATTGGGGTTACCATTGGGGTTAGGGTTACCATTGGGGTTGAGGTTACCATTGGGGTTACCATTGGAGTTAGGGTTACCATTGGGGTTGGGGTTACCATTGGGGTTACCATTGGGGTTACCATTGGGGTTAGGGTTACCATTGGGGTTACCATTGGGGTTAGGGCTACCATTGGGGTTAGGGTTACCATTGGGTTTAGGGTTACCATTGGGGTTACCATTGGGATTAGGGTTACCATTGGGGTTGGGGTTACCATTGGGATTAGGGTTACCATTGGGGTTAGGGTTACCATTGGGGTTACCATTGGGGTTACCATTGGGGTTAGGGTTACCATTGGGGTTAGGGTTACCATTGTGGTTACCATTGGGGTTACCATTGGGGTTAGGGTTACCATTGGGGTTACCATTGGGGTTAGGGTTACCATTGGGGTTACCATTGCGGTTAGGGTTACCATTGGGGTTAGGTTTACATTTGGGGTTGGGGTTAAGGTTAATGTTCCTGTCTGTCTGTGTTAGATACTAAACTAATGTTCCTGTCTGTCTGTCTGTGTTAGATACTAAACTAACGTTCCTGTCTGTCTGTCTGTGTTAGATACTAAACTAATGTTCCTGTCTGTCTGTCTGTGTTAGATACTAAACTAACGTTCCTGTCTGTCTGTCTGTGTTAGATACTAAACTAATGTTCCTGTCTGTCTGTCTGTGTTAGATACTAAACTAACGTTCCTGTCTGTCTGTCTGTGTTAGATACTAAACTAACGTTCCTGTCTGTCTGTGTTAGATACTAAACTAACGTTCCTGTCTGTCTGTGTTAGATACTAAACTAATGTTCCTGTCTGTCTGTCTGTGTTAGATACTAAACTAACGTTCCTCTCTGTGTTAGATACTAAACTAATGTTCCTGTCTCTATGGTGGAGTCTGTGTCAGATCCGGTCTGTGTTAGATACTAACTGTCTGTCTGTGTTAGGTACGGTGGAGTCTGTGTCAGATCCTGTCTGTGTTAGATACTAACTGTCTGTCTGTGTTAGATACTAACTGTCTGTCTGTGTTAGATACGGTGGAGTCTGTGTCAGATCCTGTCTGTGTTAGATACTAACTGTCTGTCTGTGTTAGGTATGGTGGAGTCTGTGTTAGATACTAACAGTCTGTGTTAGGTACAGTGGAGTCTGTGTCAGATCCTGTGTGTGTTAGATACTAACTGTCTGTCCGTGTTAGGTACGGTGGAGTCTGTGTTAGATACTAACTGTCTGTCTGTGTTAGATACTAACTGTCCTGTCTGTGTTAGGTACGGTGGAGTCTGTGTCAGATCCTGTCTGTGTTAGATACTAACAGTGTGTCTGTGTTTGGTACGGTGGAGTCTGTGTCAGATCCTATCTGTGTTAGATACTAACTGTCTGTCTGTGTTAGATACTAACTGTCTGTCTGTGTTAGGTACTAACGGTCTGTCTGTGTTAGATACTAACTGTCCTGTCTGTGTTAGGTACGGTGGAGTCTGTGTCAGATCCTGTCTGTGTTAGATACTAACTGTCTGTCTGTGTTAGGTACTAACTGTCTGTCTGTGTTAGGTACGGAGGAGACTGTGTCAGATCCTGTCTGTGTTAGATACTAACTGTCTGTCTGTGTTAGATACTAACTGTCTGTCTGTGTTAGATACGGTGGAGTGTGTGTCAGATCCTGTCTGTGTTAGATACTAACTGTCTGTCTGTCTGTGTTAGATACTAACTGTCTGTCTGTGTTAGATACTAACTGTCTGTCTGTGTTAGATACTCACTGTCTGTCTGTGTTAGGTACGGTGGAGTCTGTGTCAGATCCGGTCTGTGTTAGATACTAACTGTCTGTCTGTGTTAGGTACGGAGGAGACTGTGTCAGATCCTGTCTGTGTTAGATACTAACTGTCTGTCTGTGTTAGATACTAACTGTCTGTCTGTGTTAGATACGGTGGAGTGTGTGTCAGATCCTGTCTGTGTTAGATACTAACTGTCTGTCTGTCTGTGTTAGATACTAACTGTCTGTCTGTGTTAGATACTAACTGTCTGTCTGTGTTAGGTACTAACTGTCTGTCTGTGTTAGATACGGTGGAGTCTGTGTCAGATCCGGTCTGTGTTAGATACTAACTGTCTGTCTGTGTTAGGTACGGAGGAGACTGTGTCAGATCCTGTCTGTGTTAGATACTAACTGTCTGTCTGTGTTAGGTACTAACTGTCTGTCTGTGTTAGGTACGGTGGAGTCTGTGTCAGATCCTGTCTGTGGGTTGAGGCTGATACATACACGCCAACGCAGAATCATAGGAGGAGAGAACTCACTGAGGTAAGGAGAGAACTACATATATATACTGGTGTGTTGATGGGTGTTGTAGTTTAATATAATACAGAATCATAGGAGGAGAGAACTCACTGAGGTAAGGAGAGAGAGATATATTTAAATACATATATATACTGTATATATACTGTATAAATACTGTGTGTAGCTAGTTGATCTGGTGTGTTGATGGGTGTTGTAGTTCTAGTATGAGTGTATGTTGGGTGTTGTAGTTTAATATAATCTGGATATATTATATTATAATACATGGTGTGTTGATGGGTGTTGTAGTTTAATATTATCTGGATATATTATATTATAATACATGGTGTGTTGATGGGTGTTGTAGTTCTAGTATGAGTGTCTGATGGGTGTTGTAGTTTAATATTATCTGGATATATTATATTATAATACATGGTGTGTTGATGGGTGTTGTAGTTTAATATTATCTGGATATATTATATTATAATACATGGTGTGTTGATGGGTGTTGTAGTTTAATATTATCTGGATATATTATATTATAATACATGGTGTGTTGATGGGTGTTGTAGTTTAATATTATCTGGATATATTATATTATAATACATGGTGTGTTGATGGGTGTTGTAGTTCTAGTATGAGTGTATGATGGGTGTTGTAGTTTAATATTATCTGGATATATTATATTATAATACATGGTGTGTTGATGGGTGTTGTAGTTCTAGTATGAGTGTATGATGGGTGTTGTAGTTTAATATTATCTGGATATATTATATTATAATACATGGTGTGTTGATGGGTGTTGTAGTTCTAGTATGAGTGTCTGATGGGTGTTGTAGTTCTAGTATGAGTGTCTGATGGGTGTTGTAGTTCTAGTATGAGTGTATGTTGGGTGTTGTAGTTTAATATAATCCAGATATATTATATTATAATACATGGTGTGTTGATGGGTGTTGTAGTTCTAGTATGAGTGTATGTTGGGTGTTGTAGTTTAATATTATCTGGATATATTATATTATAATACATGGTGTGTTGATGGGTGTTGTAGTTCTAGTATGAGTGTCTGATGGGTGTTGTAGTTCTAGTATGAGTGTCTGATGGGTGTTGTAGTTCTAGTATGAGTGTATGTTGGGTGTTGTAGTTTAATATAATCCAGATATATTATATTATAATACATGGTGTGTTGATGGGTGTTGTAGTTCTAGTATGAGTGTCTGATGGGTGTTGTAGTTTAATATTATCTGGATATATTATATTATAATACATGGTGTGTTGATGGGTGTTGTAGTTCTAGTATGAGTGTATGATGGGTGTTGTAGTTTAATATTATCTGGATATATTATATTATAATACATGGTGTGTTGATGGGTGTTGTAGTTCTAGTATGAGTGTATGTTGGGTGTTGTAGTTTAATATTATCTGGATATATTATATTAAAATACATGGTGTGTTGATGGGTGTTGTAGTTCTAGTATGAGTGTATGATGGGTGTTGTAGTTTAATATTATCTGGATATATTATATTATAATACATGGTGTGTTGATGGGTGTTGTAGTTTAATATTATCTGGATATATTATATTATAATACATGGTGTGTTGATGGGTGTTGTAGTTCTAGTATGAGTGTATGTTGGGTGTTGTAGTTTAATATTATCTGGATATATTATATTATAATACATGGTGTGTTGATGGGTGTTGTAGTTCTAGTATGAGTGTATGATGGGTGTTGTAGTTTAATATTATCTGGATATATTATATTATAATACATGGTGTGTTGATGGGTGTTGTAGTTCTAGTATGAGTGTATGATGGGTGTTGTAGTTTAATATAATCTGGATATATTATATTATAATACATGGTGTGTTGATGGGTGTTGTAGTTCTAGTATGAGTGTATGTTGGGTGTTGTAGTTTAATATAATCTGGATATATTATATTATAATACATGGTGTGTTGATGGGTGTTGTAGTTCTAGTATGAGTGTATGATGGGTGTTGTAGTTTAATATTATCTGGATATATTATATTATAATACATGGTGTGTTGATGGGTGTTGTAGTTTAATATTATCTGGATATATTATATTATAATACATGGTGTGTTGATGGGTGTTGTAGTTTAATATTATCTGGATATATTATATTATAATACATGGTGTGTTGATGGGTGTTGTAGTTCTAGTATGAGTGTATGATGGGTGTTGTAGTTTAATATAATCTGGATATATTATATTATAATACATGGTGTGTTGATGGGTGTTGTAGTTCTAGTATGAGTGTCTGATGGGTGTTGTAGTTCTAGTATGAGTGTATGTTGGGTGTTGTAGTTTAATATAATCTGGATATATTATATTATAATACATGGTGTGTTGATGGGTGTTGTAGTTCTAGTATGAGTGTATGTTGGGTGTTGTAGTTTAATATTATCTGGATATATTATATTATAATACATGGTGTGTTGATGGGTGTTGTAGTTTAATATAATCTGGATATATTATATTATAATACATGGTGTGTTGATGGGTGTTGTAGTTTAATATTATCTGGATATATTATATTATAATACATGGTGTGTTGATGGGTGTTGTAGTTTAATATTATCTGGATATATTATATTATAATACATGGTGTGTTGATGGGTGTTGTAGTTTAATATTATCTGGATATATTATATTATAATACATGGTGTGTTGTTGGGTGTTGTAGTTTAATATTATCTGGATATATTATATTATAATACATGGTGTGTTGATGGGTGTTGTAGTTTAATATTATCTGGATATATTATATTATAATACATGGTGTGTTGATGGGTGTTGTAGTTTAATATTATCTGGATATATTATATTATAATACATGGTGTGTTGATGGGTGTTGTAGTTCTAGTATGAGTGTATGATGGGTGTTGTAGTTTAATATTATCTGGATATATTATATTATAATACATGGTGTGTTGATGGGTGTTGTAGTTCTAGTATGAGTGTATGATGGGTGTTGTAGTTTAATATTATCTGGATATATTATATTATAATACATGGTGTGTTGATGGGTGTTGTAGTTCTAGTATGAGTGTATGATGGGTGTTGTAGTTTAATATTATCTGGATATATTATATTATAATACATGGTGTGTTGATGGGTGTTGTAGTTCTAGTATGAGTGTATGATGGGTGTTGTAGTTTAATATTATCTGGATATATTATATTATAATACATGGTGTGTTGATGGGTGTTGTAGTTCTAGTATGAGTGTCTGATGGGTGTTGTAGTTTAATATTATCTGGATATATTATATTATAATACATGGTGTGTTGATGGGTGTTGTAGTTCTAGTATGAGTGTCTGATGGGTGTTGTAGTTTAATATTATCTGGATATATTATATTATAATACATGGTGTGTTGATGGGTGTTGTAGTTCTAGTATGAGTGTCTGATGGGTGTTGTAGTTTAATATTATCTGGATATATTATATTATAATACATGGTGTGTTGATGGGTGTTGTAGTTCTAGTATGAGTGTCTGATGGGTGTTGTAGTTTAATATTATCTGGATATATTATATTATAATACATGGTGTGTTGATGGGTGTTGTAGTTCTAGTATGAGTGTCTGATGGGTGTTGTAGTTTAATATTATCTGGATATATTATATTATAATACATGGTGTGTTGATGGGTGTTGTAGTTCTAGTATGAGTGTCTGATGGGTGTTGTAGTTTAATATTATCTGGATATATTATATTATAATACATGGTGTGTTGATGGGTGTTGTAGTTCTAGTATGAGTGTCTATGGGTGGGTGTTGTAGTTTAATATTATCTGGATATATTATATTATAATAATACATATAATACATGGTGTGTTGATGGGTGTTGTAGTTCTAGTATGAGTGTATGTTGGGTGTTGTAGTTTAATATAATCTGGATATATTATATTATAATACATGGTGTGTTGATGGGTGTTGTAGTTCTAGTATGAGTGTATGTTGGGTGTTGTAGTTTAATATTATCTGGATATATTATATTATAATACATGGTGTGTTGTTGGGTGTTGTAGTTTAATATTATCTGGATATATTATATTATAATACATGGTGTGTTGATGGGTGTTGTAGTTCTAGTATGAGTGTATGTTGGGTGTTGTAGTTCTAGTATGAGTGTCTGATGGGTGTTGTAGTTCTAGTATGAGTGTATGTTGGGTGTTGTAGTTTAATATAATCTGGATATATTATATTATAATACATGGTGTGTTGATGGGTGTTGTAGTTTAATATTATCTGGATATATTATATTATAATACATGGTGTGTTGATGGGTGTTGTAGTTCTAGTATGAGTGTCTGATGGGTGTTGTAGTTTAATATTATCTGGATATATTATATTATAATACATGGTGTGTTGATGGGTGTTGTAGTTCTAGTATGAGTGTCTGATGGGTGTTGTAGTTTAATATTATCTGGATATATTATATTATAATACATGGTGTGTTGATGGGTGTTGTAGTTCTAGTATGAGTGTCTGATGGGTGTTGTAGTTTAATATTATCTGGATATATTATATTATAATACATGGTGTGTTGATGGGTGTTGTAGTTTAATATTATCTGGATATATTATATTATAATACATGGTGTGTTGATGGGTGTTGTAGTTCTAGTATGAGTGTCTGATGGGTGTTGTAGTTTAATATTATCTGGATATATTATATTATAATACATGGTGTGTTGATGGGTGTTGTAGTTCTAGTATGAGTGTCTGATGGGTGTTGTAGTTTAATATTATCTGGATATATTATATTATAATACATGGTGTGTTGATGGGTGTTGTAGTTCTAGTATGAGTGTCTGATGGGTGTTGTAGTTTAATATTATCTGGATATATTATATTATAATACATGGTGTGTTGATGGGTGTTGTAGTTCTAGTATGAGTGTATGATGGGTGTTGTAGTTTAATATTATCTGGATATATTATATTATAATACATGGTGTGTTGATGGGTGTTGTAGTTTAATATTATCTGGATATATTATATTATAATACATGGTGTGTTGATGGGTGTTGTAGTTCTAGTATGAGTGTCTGATGGGTGTTGTAGTTTAATATTATCTGGATATATTATATTATAATACATGGTGTGTTGATGGGTGTTGTAGTTCTAGTATGAGTGTATGTTGGGTGTTGTAGTTTAATATTATCTGGATATATTATATTATAATACATGGTGTGTTGATGGGTGTTGTAGTTCTAGTATGAGTGTCTGATGGGTGTTGTAGTTTAATATTATCTGGATATATTATATTATAATACATGGTGTGTTGATGGGTGTTGTAGTTCTAGTATGAGTGTCTGATGGGTGTTGTAGTTTAATATAATCTGGATATATTATATTATAATACATGGTGTGTTGATGGGTGTTGTAGTTCTAGTATGAGTGTCTGATGGGTGTTGTAGTTCTAGTATGAGTGTATTTTATTTCACCTTTATTTAACCAGGTGGCTAGTTGAGAACACCTTTATTTAACCAGGTGGCTAGTTGAGAACACCTTTATTTAACCAGGTGGCCAGTTGAGAACACCTTTATTTAACCAGGTGGCTAGTTGAGAACACCTTTATTTAACCAGGTGGCTAGTTGAGAACACCTTTATTTAACCAGGTGGCTAGTTGAGAACACCTTTATTTAACCAGGTGGCTAGTTGAGAACACCTTTATTTAACCAGGTGGCTAGTTGAGAACACCTTTATTTAACCAGGTAGGCTAGTTGAGAACACCTTTATTTACCCAGGTAGGCTAGTTGAGAACACCTTTATTTAACCAGGTAGGCTAGTTGAGAACACCTTTATTTAACCAGGTGGCCAGTTGAGAACACCTTTATTTAACCAGGTGGCTAGTTGAGAACACCTTTATTTAACCAGGTGGCTAGTTGAGAACACCTTTATTTAACCAGGTGGCTAGTTGAGAACACCTTTATTTAACCAGGTGGCTAGTTGAGAACACCTTTATTTAACCAGGTGGCTAGTTGAGAACACCTTTATTTAACCAGGTAGGCTAGTTGAGAACACCTTTATTTACCCAGGTAGGCTAGTTGAGAACACCTTTATTTAACCAGGTAGGCTAGTTGAGAACACCTTTATTTAACCAGGTGGCTAGTTGAGAACACCTTTATTTAACCAGGTGGCTAGTTGAGAACACCTTTATTTAACCAGGTAGGCTAGTTGAGAACACCTTTATTTAACCAGGTAGGCTAGTTGAGAACACCTTTATTTAACCAGGTAGGCTAGTTGAGAACACCTTTATTTAACCTGGTAGGCTAGTTGAGAACACCTTTATTTAACCAGGTAGGCTAGTTGAGAACACCTTTATTTAACCAGGTAGGCTAGTTGAGAACAAGTTCTCATTTGCAACTGCGACCTGGCCAAGATAAAGCATAGCAGTGTGAACAGACAACACAGAGTTACACATGGAGTAAACAATTAACAAGTCAATAACACAGTAGAAAACAAAGGGGGAGTCTATATACAATGTGTGCAAAAGGCATGAGGTAGGCGAATAATTACAATTTTGCAGATTAACACTGGAGTGATAAATGATCAGATGGTCATGTACAGGTAGAGATATTGGTGTGCAAAAGAGCAGAAAAGTAAATAAATAAAAACAGTATGGGGCTGAGGTAGGTGAAAATGGGTGGGCTATTTACCAATAGACTATGTACAGCTGCAGCGATCGGTTAGCTGCTCAGATAGCAGATGTTTAAAGTTGGTGAGGGAGATAAAAGTCTCCAACTTCAGCGATTTTTGCAATTCGTTCCAGTCACAGGCAGCAGAGAACTGGAACGAAAGGCGGCCAAATGAGGTGTTGGCTTTAGGGATGATCAGTGAGATACACCTGCTGGAGCGCGTGCTACGGATGGGTGTTGCCATCGTGACCAGTGAGCTGAGATAAGGCGGAGCTTTACCTAGCATGGACTTGTAGATGACCTGGAGCCAGTGGGTCTGGCGACGAATATGTAGCGAGGGCCAGCCGACTAGAGCATACAAGTCGCAGTGGTGGGTGGTATAAGGTGCTTTAGTGACAAAACGGATGGCACTGTGATAGACTGCATCCAGTTTGCTGAGTAGAGTGTTGGAAACCATTTTGTAGATGACATCGCCGAAGTCGAGGATCGGTAGGATAGTCAGTTTTACTAGGGTAAGCTTGGCGGCGTGAGTGAAGGAGGCTTTGTTGCGGAATAGAAAGCCGACTCTTGATTTGATTTTCGATTGGAGATGTTTGATATGGGTCTGGAAGGAGAGTTTGCAGTCTAGCCAGACACCTAGGTACTTATAGATGTCCACATATTCTAGGTCGGAACCATCCAGGGTGGTGATGCTAGGCGGGCATGCGGGTGCAGGCAGCGATCGGTTGAAAAGCATGCATTTGGTTTTACTAGCGTTTAAGAGCAGTTGGAGGCCACGGAAGGAGTGTTGTATGGCATTGAAGCTTGTTTGGAGGTTAGTTAACACAGTGTCCAAAGAAAGGCCAGAATTATACAGAATGGTGTCGTCTGCATAGAGGTGGATCAGAGAATCACCAGCAGCAAGAGCGACATCATTGATGTTTACAGAGAAAAGAGTTGGCCTGAGAATTTAACCCTGTGGCACCCCCATAGAGACTGCCAGAGGACCGGACAGCATGCCCTCCGATTTGACACACTGAACTCTGTCTGCAAAGTAATTGGTGAACCAGGCAAGGCAGTCATCCGAAAAACCGAGGCTACTGAGTCTGCCGATAAGAATATGGTGATTGACAGAGTCGAAAGCCTTGGCAAGGTCGATGAAGACGGCTGCACAGTACTGTCTTTTATCGATGGCGGTTATGATATCGTTTAGTACCTTGAGTGTGGCTGAGGTGCACCCGTGACCGGCTCGGAAACCAGATTGCACAGCGGAGAAGGTACGGTGGGATTCGAGATGGTCAGTGACCTGTTTGTTGACTTGGCTTTCGAAGACCTATGTCTGTTGGGTGTTGTAGTTTAATATAATCCAGATATATTATATTATATTATAATACATGGTGTGTTGATGGGTGTTGTAGTTCTAGTATGTGTGTCTGAAGGGTGTTGTAGTTCTAGTATGAGTGTCTGATGGGTGTTGTAGTTCTAGTATGAGGGTCTGATGGGTGTTGTAGTTCTAGTATCCGTGTATGTTGGGTGTTGTAGTTCTAGTATCCGTGTATGTTCGGTGTTGTAGTTCTAGTGTCCGTGTTTGTTGGGTGTTGTAGTTCTAGTATCCGTGTTTGTTGGGTGTTGTAGTTCTAGTATGTGTGTATGTTCGGTGTTGTAGTTCTAGTGTCCGTGTATGTTCGGTGTTGTAGTTCTAGTATCCGTGTATGTTCGGTGTTGTAGTTCTAGTGTCTGTGTTTGTTGTATGTTGAGTGTTGTAGTTGGGTGTCCGTGTCTAACCCTCATTTGTTTTATTGTGTGTGTGTGTGTGTGTGTGTGTGTGTGTGTGTGTGTGTGTGTGTGTGTGTGTGTGTGTGTGTGTGTGTGTGTGTGTGTGTGTGTGTGTGTAGGGGAGGCTGGCCATGGCAGGCTGCGGTGCGTCTCAGAGGCTCTCGGGGGGACGGAAGGTTGGTGTGTGGAGCGACTCTCATCAGCTCCTGTTGGATACTCACCTCAGCTCACTGCTTTAAGAGGTAACTCAAACCAGACCGTGGTTCAGACAGACACCACAACATTCATCTAGTCACTTCATCAACATCTAGTTTAGAGAGACAGACACCTCAACCACAACATTCATCTAGTCACTTCATCAACATCTAATTTAGAGAGACAGACACCTCAACATTCATCTAGTCACTTCATCAACATCTAGTTTAGAGAGACAGACAACACAACCACAACATTCATCTAGTCACTTCATCAACATCTAGTTTAGAGAGACAGATACCTCAACATTCATCTAGTCACTTCATCAACATCTAGTTTAGAGAGACAGACACCTCAACATTCATCTAGTCACTTCATCAACATCTAGTTTAGAGAGACAGACAACACAGCATTCATCTAGTCACTTCATCAACATCTAGTTCAGAGAGACAGACACCTCAACATTCATCTAGTCACTTCATCAACATCTCATTTAGAGAGACAGACACCTCAACATTCATCTAGTCACTTCATCAACATCTAGTTTAGAGAGACAGACACCTCAACATTCATCTAGTCACTTCATCAACATCTAGTTTAGAGAGACAGACACCACAACATTCATCTAGTCACTTCATCAACATCTAGTTTAGATGAGACAGACAACTCAACATTCATCTAGTCACTTCATCAACATCTAGTTTAGATGAGACAGACACCACAACATTCCTCTAGTCACTTCATCAACATCTAGTTTAGATGAGACAGACACCTCAACCACAACATTCATCTAGTCACTTCATCAACATCTAGTTTAGAGAGACAGACACCACAAAATTCATCTAGTCACTTCATCAACGTGTGTGTGTGTGTGTGTGTGTGTGTGTGTGTGTGTGTGTGTGTGTGTGTGTGTGTGTGTGTGTGTGTGTGTGTGTGTGTGTGTGTGTGTGTGTGTGTGTGTGTGTGTGTGTGTGTGTGTGTGAGGTTAAATTGGGGGTAGCCAATTTTGAGTGTGATGCATATCTCCATGTTGCATATGATGATCTGAGTTCGATGTAAATACTGTGTCTCTCAGCCCCTCTACAGATTTTATCTGGGATATTTTCAAATGTTTGAGTTTGTTATGAAAAAACCAGAGACAGATCAGGTCACACTCACACACACATTCTTACACTCACCCACACACACACTCACTCACACACACACATTCTTACACTCCACTCACACGCACACTCACACAGTGTGCCAGAGTGCATTTCTGTCTCAGTGTTTCTCGATTAGAGAGAAAGACCAGCAGAAGCATTCAAAACCAGTTCCTAAAACCAGTTCCCAAAACCAGTTCCCAAAACCAGTTCCTAAAACCAGTTCCTAAAACCAGTTCCTACGACCAGTTCCTTTAACCAGTTTCCAAAACCAGTTCCTAAAACCAGTTCCTAAAACCAGTTCCTACGACCAGTTCCTAAAACCAGTTTCCAAAACCAGTTCCTAAAACCAGTTCCTAAAACCAGTTCCTAAGACCACTTCCTAAAACCAGTTTCCAAAACCAGTTCCTAAAACCAGTTCCTAAAACCAGTTCCTACGACCAGTTCCTAAAACCAGTTTCCAAAACCAGTTCCTAAAACCAGTTCCTAAAACCAGTTCCTAAAACCAGTTCCTAAAACCAGTTCCTAAAACCAGTTTCCAAAACCATTTCCTAAAACCAGTTCCTAAAACCAGTTCCTAAAACCAGTTCCTAAAACCAGTTTCCAAAACCAGTTCCTAAAACCAGTTCCCTAAAACCAGTTCCTAAAACCAGTTCCTAAAACCAGTTCCTAAAACCAGTTCCTAAAACCAGTTCCTAAAACCAGTTTCCAAAACCATTTCCTAAAACCAGTTCCTAAAACCAGTTCCTAAAACCAGTTCCTAAAACCAGTTTCCAAAACCAGTTCCTAAAACCAGTTCCCTAAAACCAGTTCCTAAAACCAGTTTCCAAAACCAGTTCCTAAAACCAGTTCCTAAAACCAGTTCCTAAAACCAGTTTCCAAAACCAGTTCCTAAAACCAGTTCCTAAAACCAGTTTCCAAAACCAGTTCCTAAAACCAGTTCCTAAAACCAGTTCCTAAAACCAGTTCCTAAAACCAGTTCCTAAAACCAGTTCCCACTCTGGAAAGCTACACATGCAACTGAACAAAGAATATACATTGTAACATTTGAGAGAGAGAAGCGTTTTGTGTGAATGGAAAAGATCTGTGATCATGAAACATGGATCCAACACTTTAAATGTTACGTTTTGTATGTTAGTTCAGTGTTAATATCTGATTCAGATAAAGATACATAAAGTCATTCAATATGATACATTAAATGTCTAGATTAGTGAATTGCTGTGTGGGTGGGTTCAGCAGGATTTGTTGTTAAGCCTTGTCCTGGATCTAATTAAACACATTTTCACAATCATCTATT
This sequence comes from Oncorhynchus clarkii lewisi, assembly GCF_045791955.1. NCBI lineage: Eukaryota > Metazoa > Chordata > Actinopteri > Salmoniformes > Salmonidae > Oncorhynchus > Oncorhynchus clarkii. Next base: position 114,545 of record NC_092165.1, on the reverse strand, counting down.
GAAATGATGGTCCAGAATTAGGGTTCATCTGTATGTATCCGGGAAACCAGACCTTTGAAGTACTTTATCATTTAGACTAGAGATTATAGACCTGGTTCTGCAGTTGACTGATCGGGTTCTGATATTCCCTGGTTCTACAGTTGACTGATCAGGTTCTGATATTCCCTGGTTCTACAGTTGACTGATAAGGTTCTGATATTCCCTGGTTCTGCAGTTGACTGATAAGGTTCAGATATTCCCTGGTTCTACAGTTGACTGATAAGGTTCTGATATTCCCTGGTTCTACAGTTGACTGATCAGGTTCTGATATTCCCTGGTTCTACAGTTGACTGATCGGGTTCTGATATTCCCTGGTTCTACAGTTGACTGATAAAGTTCTGATATTCCCTGGTTCTACAGTTGACTGATCAGGTTCTGATATTCCCTGGTTCTACAGTTGACTGATCGGGTTCTGATATTCCCTGGTTCTACAGTTGACTGATCAGGTTCTGATATTCCCTGGTTCTACAGTTGACTGATCAGGTACAAATATTCCCTGGTTCTACAGTTGACTGATCAGGTTCAGATATTCCCTGGTTCTACAGTTGACTGATAAGGTTCTGATATTCCCTGGTTCTACAGTTGACTGATCAGGTTCTGATATTCCCTGGTTCTACAGTTGACTGATCGGGTTCTGATATTCCCTGATTCTACAGTTGACTGATCAGGTTCTGATATTCCCTGGTTCTACAGTTGACTGATCAGGTTCTGATATTCCCTGATTCTACAGTTGATTGATCAGGTTCTGATATTCCCTGATTCTACAGTTGACTGATCAGGTTCTGATATTCCCTGGTTCTACAGTTGACTGATCAGGTTCTGATATTCCCTGATTCTACAGTTGATTGATCAGGTTCTGATATTCCCTGGTTCTACAGTTGACTGATCGGGTTCTGATATTCCCTGGTTCTACAGTTGACTGATCAGGTTCTGATATTCCCTGGTTCTACAGTTGACTGATCAGGTTCTGATATTCCCTGGTTCTATAGTTGACTGATCGGGTTCTGATATTCCCTGATTCTACAGTTGACTGATCAGGTTCCGATATTCCCTGGTTCTACAGTTGACTGATCAGGTTCTGATATTCCCTGATTCTACAGTTGAGTGATCAGGTTCTGATATTCCCTGATTCTACAGTTGACTGATCAGGTTCTGATATTCCCTGGTTCTACAGTTGACTGATCAGGTTCTGATATTCCCTGATTCTACAGTTGACTGATCAGGATCTGATATTCCCTGGTTCTACAGTTGACTGATCAGGTTCTGATATTCCCTGATTCTACAGTTGATTGATCAGGTTCTGATATTCCCTGGTTCTACAGTTGACTGATCGGGTTCTGATATTCCCTGGTACTACAGTTGACTGATCAGGTTCTGATATACCCTGGTTCTACAGTTGACTGATCAGGTTCTGATATTCCCTGGTTCTATAGTTGACTGATCCGGTTCTGATATTCCCTGGTTCTACAGTTGACTGATCAGGTTCTGATATTCCCTGGTTCTACAGTTGATTGATCAGGTTCTGATATTCCCTGGTTCTATATTGGACTGATCAGGATCTGATATTCCCTGGTTCTACAGTTGACTGATCAGGTTCTGATATTCCCTGGTTCTACAGTTGATTGATCAGTTTCAGATATTCCCTGGTTCTACAGTTGACTGATCAGCTTCAGATATTCCCTGGTTCTACAGTTGACTGATCAGGTTCCGATATTCCCTGGTTCTACAGTTAACTGATCAGGTTCAGATATTCCATGGTTCTACAGTTGACTGATCAGGTTCTGATATTCCCTGGTTTTTACAGTTGACTGATCAGGTTCTGATATTCCCTGGTTCTACTGTTGACTGATCGGTTCTGATATTCCCTGGTTCTACAGTTGACTGATCAGGTTCAAATATTCCCTGGTTCTACAGTTGACTGATCGGTCTCCGATATTCCCTGGTTCTACAGTTGATTGATCAGGTTCTGATATTCCCTGGTTCTACAGTTGACTGATCGGGTTCTG